>NC_065452.1:61582106-61882106 GCF_917563875.1 Diabrotica virgifera virgifera | reverse complement strand
GGAGCTTGCTTTAATAAAAATGAATTATCCATGAAACTCAAAAACGATGAAGCTGGGAAAGCTGGAATTTTCAGTGATAGCGGACATCGCGAGTTGCTAGGATACTTTTTAAAATAAGAGGTATTAATTGAACCAATGACAACTGAAAGGAATATTTGTTTTTCAACTAAACAAAAGTATGAGGTGGTTGCCCTGATTTGAATAACATGGTTAAGACCAAATGGCTTAATCAATGACCAAAATAAACAATTTTTAAAAACATTAGTAAATTTCTTGTTTAATGAATGTATTCAGATAAATAAAGGACTTTTCTAGTATTTAAAAATTATCTATATTAAACTTGCGATTTTTTGAGGATTTGTCGTAATGTGAAGATCTAGTTAATCGTTCAACATCCACGTCTGAAACCTGCCTGATATTCTCCTAGGAACGCTTCTAACAAATAGTCTAGTCGCAACATATGGGGTCCCGTGGGCACTTTTAGGTCGCCGCGATGTGATGGTGGTATTATAGGATTTTTGTGTCGCTGAATCCAATGGAAGTGGTCTGGAAGCCCAAATGTGGTGTGTTACTCAAAATGTGTTCTTATGTTGTTAATAACAGAATAATTGTTTATTCGCCGAAAAGCTCGAAATGCGGTATCTACAGCAAGTTTGTAGTCTTTTTCATAGCATCTTTATACTCTAAATCGATTGTCACTGGTCGTGATAGCTTAAACCACGTTCCTACTTTGTTATTAATAAATTATTGCAAAAATAACGATTTATAGTACGTTAACTCACGATTTTTGCTCTAGATCTTAAAAATCAATTGGATTGACATGAAATTGGGCATGCACGTAGCTAACATGTCAAAAAAAAAACAAGTGATTTTGTACCGATGTCTGCTTTTACCTTGGGGGTGAGTTTCACCCATTTTCAGGGATGAAAAAAGGAACCTTTAAAATAAGTCCAGAAGTGGATAAACTGATTAATTCTAAGCAACTTTTGTCCTTTACAGTTTTTTCACTAACTCAATACTTTTCGAGTTATTTTTGTTTTTTTGTTGAAAAATGAACATATTCACTCGCAAATAAATCGAAAAGTATTGATTTGGTGAAAAAACTGTATAGAACAAAAGTTGCTTAGAAATAATCAGTTTATCCAATTCCGGACTTATTTTAAAGGATTCTTTCTTCACCCCCGAAACGGGGTGAAAGTCACCCCCAGGATAAAATCACACATCGGCACAATATCACTTGTTTTGTTTGACATGTTAGCTACGTGCATGCCAAATTTCATGTCATTCCAGGTGGTTTTTTAAAATTTAGAGCAAAAACCGCGAGTAAACGTACTATAAACCATTATTTTTGCAATAATTTATGAATCACAAAGTCGGAACGTGGTTTAAGCTATCACGACTAGTGACAATCGATTTTGCGTATAAAAATACTATGAAAAAGGCTACAAACTTGCCTTAGATAACGCATTTCGAGCTTTCCGGCGAATAAACAATTATTTTGTTATTAACAAAATAAGAACACATTTTGAGTAATCCCGACTAGTCGCATTCGATTCAGCGACCAAAAATACACCAGAGAAGACCTTAATACTATCAACTTATTGACAGGGCTTCTAATAATTCCTGAAAAACACCTAATTTTACCATAATTTGTTAATAACCATTAAACTCATCACATTTGGGCTTCCAGACCACTTCCATTGGATTCGGCGACCCAAAAAACCTATAATACCACCATAAAATCGCGGCGACCTAAAAGTGCCCACGCGACCCCCTATGTTGCGACTAGACTAAAACCTTTAATCCCTCATGCAAGGTATTGGTTGACAATATCTTGTATTCTGTATTGAGTTGGTTCCCATGTGTAACGGGCATTTTAAGCCTAAGCTCCATTCCACAGGCATTTCTCCTCAGACCAAATTTTACAAGGTATTTTTTGAGCCGAGAGAGTTGCTCGAGAGAGTATTTTTTGAGAGTTGCTCGTGGCCAAGAAGTCCATCTGATGTTTGTAGACCTTAGAAAAGCGTATGATAGTGTCCCACTGGTTAAATTATGGGAGGCACTGGAGAAAACAAATTTAAATTTAGAATTGGTTGAAGCCGTAAAACCGTAAAGCCGTAAAGGACTAAGGCAAGGATGCTGTATCTCACCAACACTATTCAAAATATACCTCGAAGTAGCACTCAACAAATGGAAGAAAAAATGTACGAATATGGGCATACCACTAACGGACTACACTTTGTACACGCTGTGCTTTGCGGATGACCAGGTGATCATCGCACAGGATTCTAAAGATCTTAGTTACATGATGCGAAAACTATTAGAAGAGTTTACAGAGTGGGGTCTAGAAGTGAATATGGAAAAAACTGAATACATGAATATCGGAGGAGACCAACATAGCCTCCAAGTAGAGGAAAACCAAGAAATAAAATTATGTGAAGACTACAAATACCTGGGAGTAAAGATCACTCAAGACGGAAAATTATATGCAGCTATTAAGGAACGAAATATACAGGGAAGGAAAGGCATATCCTTACTGAACAGCGTACTGTGGGATAAAAATATTTCTAAGGAAAATAAAAAAAGAATATATAACACTATAATAAAAAGCATCACAACATATGGATGCGAAGTTTGGCCCCTAAAAGACAGAACAGAGAAAATGCTTAGAGCAACAGAAATGGACTTCTGGCGCCGTTCGGCGGGAATATCTAGACGCGACAGAATAACAAACGAGAGAGTCCGAGAAATCATGGGAGTTACACATACTATTGTTGACGACATCAGGACGAAACAACTCAGCTGGTACGGACACGTAAGGAGAATGCCGGAGAATAGAATACCAAGACAAATCCTCGAATGGCAACCAAGAGGAAGGCGCAGACCAGGAAGGCCTAGAAGAAGTTGGAGAGAAGGAGTTGATAGAGAAATCAGGGACAGAGAACTCGAGGACGATCTATGGAATGACAGAACGAGATGGAGATTGGAAATCGGAAGACGTCGAAGAATGTTGTAAACCGATATTATATATATATATATATATATATATATATATATATATATATATATATATATATATATATTTTGAGCCTCCTTTGCAATCTGCTCTTCACCGTGGTTAAATAACATTGCTAGGATTCCATCGCTGCCTGGAGAAATTGGCGAATCATAATTGCCAACAAGTGTTATCATGGTCTGTGAAAGTACTTAGATAACCACCTTTCAAAATATGGATCAGAAGCGTGGACCTTAGCCAAGACAGATAAATCCTCTCAATCGATTTTTGACAGAAAATTACTACGGAAGATATTGGGAGCGGTCTGTGAGAACGAAATATGGCAGCATAGATATACAGTAAACTCTCTCTTAACGGACACCTCTCTTCGCCGGACACCTCCTCTATACGGACGAGTTTTAAATCAAAAATTATTCGGCCATATATGAACCTGTACTCTTTAACTCCCTTTGACGGACACTCACAACAACGGACGCGGACAGTAAATAATGTGTAAATGCGGACAGTAAATGAAAAAAATTTATATTTTTTTCCAAATATTTTACAATATATGTAATGTATATTATACATTTTTATTATTTCAAATCAATACAGATTTCCACGGCCTGATATTTGATACTGTTCACGTTATCAACACTACATATTGTAAGTTATAAAAATTTAATGTTTTTGTTGGTTGGTGAAAGAAATGCGACTCCAGGAAATTGTTAATTGTGTTTTGACTGGATCAACGATTTAAGAATTTTAACCAAAATGTCTGATTAAGCTTATCCAATAGACGTCGTTGTATTTTTATGAGTGTTTTCTTAAATATTTTATTTTCGGATGAAATTTCATAATAAATTTTGTATCTAGTTTTAGATTTTTTTAAGTTTAAAAGAAAAAGTCGATGTGGTTCATTATGGAGAGAAGCATAAGTTAAGTGTTAGACAGTTAGCTGAAAATTTTGGAATTGGAAAAACTCAAGCCAGTGAAAGTTTGAAACAAAAAAAGTGATTTAATCAATTAGTTTTCTGAGAACGGAAACCTGGAAGCAAAAAAAATTTTTGAAAACCGATGCTACTGCATTAGACGTATAAATAATGGTTTTCGATTGATTTTGTGAAGCGCGGTTTGAAAATATTTCTGTTTCTGGTAAAATTATTCAGGAAAAGGCATTAGAAGTTGCAAGGAAACTAAGCGTTGATATGAAAGCTTCTGGTGGATGGCTCGAGAAATTTTGTAAGCGACAAAACATTTCCTTCAAACCTGTATGCGGCGAAGCAGCTGCTGTAGCTTTATAAGTAGTTTTTAACTGAAAGGAAAAACTGCTCATTTTAATGACAGTATAGGTAGGTACTCTCCGCGAGATATTATTAAAGCAGATGAGACGGGATTCTTTTTTAGAGTTTAGATCATTACCCAAGAAAACTTCTACCCTGAAAGGAGAAAGGTGCATTGGAAGCAAGGCTTCTAAAGATAGGATCACAATTCTATTTTGTACCAATATGATATTTTGATAGAAGAATGAAGAGAGAAAATCAAAAAGTTCAATAATCAATGTTCATATACAATGGCGTGTGTCATCCACAATTTGTGTTATGTAATATTAAACTAGTATCTCTTTATATATAGGTACGTACATACATACATGCACTTATTTAAAAAAAATTAAGTTAAGTTTTTTTCTCTTCAACGGACATCTCCTTTAAACGGACATTTTATGCGGAACGACTACTGTCCGTTCAAGGGAGAGTTCACTGTAGCTTTGAACTGCAGAATATCTACAAGCATAAATTTTGATGGAAAATATATTACCACTATAATTAAGCAGAACCATCTGCAGTGGGCAAGACATGTAGCTCGGGCCACGGAATCGAACATGATAAGATGAGATTGTAACAGAACAAACGGTGGGAATGAGAAAACTGTGTAGACCAAATCTTAGGTGGATAGACGCGGTAACAGAGGATCCTAAGATTATTGTTGCCAACTGGAGGATCCAAGCAATGAACAGAGCAGAAACAGTGCAGAAATCTTGACAAGATTAAGACCTTTTAAGAGCTGTTTCACCATGATGATGATGAAAGAATTTAATCATTTGCATCTAAAACAGCTCCAGCAACGACAACATCGATTTTTTCAAACCTATCTCGTTATTTCATAGTAGCACACGTATTAGGGCCAATTCTGTACCTAAACTTAACAACACACAATAAAAATACGAAAACTGCATCTATAAAATACCATGCGAATGCAACAATTTCTACGTAGGTGAATCTGCAAGACCACTAACTATCACAGATTCCAGATACGTAAACATGTCTGAGACAACGAGCACAGGGTACGGAAAGACGTATCAATAATCATGAAAGAAACAGACAAACAGATGAAAAAGAGAAAAGGCCTACTCAATGAAGACAAATGTGCAAACCTAGCAATACAGCGGACTTTGGTTGCCAATACTAAAAGAATAAGTCAACAACAAAAATATATCAACAATACCGGAGTAAAGGAAGTCAGAGAGTAAATCATCGACAATCTCATACACAACACATATGCAACACACAATACAGGAACATACAGCTATGTACAAAAATTTCAAAAACTTAACCTACTTAATTAGTTCTACGATACAGATTGCCCCAAACAAATCAACAAAAACAGAATTTGATATATCTAGATTAATAATATCACACTATTATTTGTAGATTTAGAGAAGGCAAATTTTACGGTACATTTAAAAAAACTGTTTTAAACCTTGACGAAAGTAGGTTTCAGTAGAGAGTATGTGGATGCTATCGCAAATATATACAAAAATTCCAGAAGTGTTGTTAAAGAAGGAAACTATATATCTAAGTCATTTCTAGTAAGAAAGGGGTTTAAACAAGGATGTTATTTGTCTCCGACCTTATTTCAAATATGATATTCATTCATGGATAAAGCAGTGGAGGAAACAAGTATCCGGAATGGGAATAGACATAGGCGGTGGTAAATGTCTAACAACTTTGTTTTTCGCAGATGTATACAAGTAGTCGTAGCAAATGATGAGGAAGCCATGGAGTACATGTTTAGAAAACTAACTAACTAAAGAATATGAAAAATGTGACCTCAATATGAATAGGTCAAAGACAGATTATCTTAAAATAGGGGACGATGAGGAAGATCCAGAGTTAGAGATTATAACCACAAAAACATGTAAATAATATAAATATCTCGGATCTATAATATCTGGGCCGGCGTAGCTCAGGCGGTAGTATGCTTAGCTCAAGTGCTGGTAGGCCGGGGTTCAAATCCCAGCGCCGGCAAGAACAACTAGGCATTTTTAAAATATCAATAGGCCCCAGGTCGACTCAGTCTGTATAAAATGAGTACCTTGGGTGGAACCAGGGGTAATAATAGGCGGTTGAAGCGTAGCACCGGCCCTGTTACATTCCTTGTATACTGTAGGCCCTAGATATAGCAGACTACCCTGCTATGATCCCAAAGCCGAGTCAGCGGTATAAAACGGGAGAGTATTATATACAGATAAATTCATCTTTAAAGGGAACATACAATTTACATGTAATTCCGCTCCACGCAGTTGGACAACAAAAAGTTGTCAAAGAATTATATCATAAAAATCAAATACTCAAGCGGGCTACTGGATTCTGAACTATTTCAGCAGAATAGTCACTGAAAGTCGAATAATGTCGAATGGTGCAATGTTGCCAAAATTATCGTTTTTTGTTGGAAATGATTTCTTCAACTAAAAATGCCAATCTATTTTGTATTATAGTAACAGAGATAATAGTGATCTATTATAAATAGTAATATTATCGTAATAATAATTAGTCCATGTGGTGAGACCGCTCCCGTCCGAAAAAATTTCTGATTCGGTTTCTTTGTGGATTCATATTCAAAAATGTCCCCTTTAAACAAATCTAAAGGGTACCGGGCGGAATTTTTGGGCAGAAATTGTTTAAACAATTTTTTAAACAAATACAAAAGATCACGTTTTTTGCTCTAGAACATATATTTTTAGGTTTTCTGGGTCATTCTAAACAAGAAAGGTATCTTGCAATCTTTCTTAAAAATTGATAGTTTTGGAGTTATAAGCGATTTAAAATCTGAAAAATACGAAAATACGCATTTTCGAGGCTTAAAAACTCATATTTAAGTTATTATTTTTGAGGTTGCCAGATACTTAAATTGAAGATTAAACATTCATCTTCAAGATTCTGAAGAGTGATCGAGTCTAACCTTAATTTATATCGTTGTTTTTTAATTGTTAAATATGCGTGTTTATACGATTTTTTTGCCAGTGCGGCGAGCTCTATTTCAAAAATCTCCAATTTTCCTCCGAAAAATATTTTTTCTAGATTCTTTGGGACATTCTAAATAAACTAAGTTTCTTGACATTTTTCTCAAAAGATAACAGTTTTAAAGTAATAAGCGATTTAAAATTCGAAAAATGTAATAAAAGCCCATTTTTGGATTTTAAATCGCTTATAACTTTAAAACTGTTAACTTTTGAGAAAAATGTCAAGAAACTTATTTTATTTAGAATGTCCCAAAGAATCTAGAAAAAATATTTTTCGGAAGAAAATTGGAGATTTTTGAAATAGAGCTCGTCGCACCGGCAAAAAATCGGATGGACATGCATATTTAACAATTAAAAACAACGGTTTAAATTAGGGTTAGGCGCAATCACTCTTCAGAATCTTGAAGCTGAATGTTTAATCTTCAATTTAAGTATCTGGCAACCTCAAAAATACTAATTTAAATATGAGTTTTTAGCCCTCGAAAATGCGTATTTTCGCATTTTTCAGATTTTAACGCCTATAACTCGAAAACTTATCAATTTTTGAGAAAATTTACAAGATACCTTTCTTGTTTAGAATGACCCACAAAACTTAAAAATATATGTTTCGGAGCAAAAAAACGTGATCTTGTGTATTTGTTTAAAAAAATTGTTTAAACAATTTCTGCCCAAAAATTGCACCCGGCACCCTTTAGATTTGTTTAAAGGGGACATTTTTAAATATAGCCCAGTAAATGAACAGTAAATTCGGAGATACCGTGTAATTTTCAGGGGCAACTCCGAATTGCATGAAAATTTGGATTTAGGTTCTACTTACCCTCCACTTCAAAGTTGAAATTGTGCCGTTGGTTGCTTTTACTTGGGGGTGACAGTCACTCCTTCTCGGGGGTGAAAAAACACACGTTCAAGATAAGACCGGAAATGGATAAATTGACTGATTTTAAGCAACTTTTGTTATATAGAGTTTTTTACTTAAGTCAATACTTTTCGAGTTATTTGCAATTGAAAATATTGATTTTTCGACAAAAAAACTACGTTTTCAGACGGTTTTTCGCAAATAACTCAAAAAGTAAATATTTTATAGAAAAAAATATCTTTAGCAAAAGTGTAGCTTATAAAAAACAAGAGTGTATCAGTAAAGTGTATCAATCAAATAAAAACAAAGTTGTAGCTCATGAAAAATAAGTTCTTATTCGTCTAATTTCAAAGGTGAAATCACCGAAAAATTAAGCACTTTTCGGGGAAAACCCCGTTTAAACTTTTTTGAAGTGTTTATAAAAAGCTTTGTCTTAATTGTTAACAAAAGTTTTAGCATTAAAAATAAGCGAGTTACGCTCAAAATAAAGTTGGCCCTCTTTTTTTTGTAAAAAATCATGAAAATCTCGCCGTGTTTAGCTCCCCAAATGAAATTAATCGCTACCGCTTTACAAACAATTTACTTCCCTATCTATTTTTTATATGATCTGTCAGTCTCACCGGTTTAAAGTGCTTATTTTTGAAAAGGTTTTAATTGAGAAAGCTTGAATGGGTCACTAATCATGAGTGTATGCAAATTTTGAACAGCCATATCTTAACCAATTTTTGTCTTACGGAGAAACAAAATGAAACTAGCATATTTATAATAACAAAACCTACATTTTTTTACTCCTTAAGATTTTTCTTATCACTAATACTTTTTAAGTTATTTTGAAAAAACGAAATTTTTCAAAAATTTTTAGAAAATTTTATTTTACTATAAAACCAAATGTTTTCAAAAATAAGCACTTCAAACCAATCATACTTACAGATCATATAAACAATACACATACAGTTAAAATAGATGGTAAAGCCAAACGATTAATTTCATTTAGGGTGCTAAATAGAGGGAGGTTTTCACGATTTTTTTTACCAAAAAAAAGGGGCCAACTTTTTTTTCAGTATAACTCCTTTATTTTCGATGCTGTAAACTTTTGTAAAAAACATATAATAAGCTTTTTTTCCATAATTTAAAAATGTTAATAAGGTTTTCCCGAAAAACGCTTCTTTCTTCGGTGATTTCACGTTGAATTATTCGATTTGGAATTAGACGTATAAGAACGTATTTTTCATGAGCTACAACTTTGCTTCTACTCAATTTGTAGACTTTAATGGTACACCATTTTTTTCGTTTTTTTTTATAGGCTACACTTTGGCTAAAAATATTTTTTCAATAGATGATTTACTTTTTGAGTTATTTGGGAAAACGGTCTGAAAACGTAGTTTTTTTGTTGAAAAATCAACATTTTAAATCGCGAATAACTCGAAAAGTATTGACTTACGTAAAAAACTTTATAATTTAATTTATCCATTGCCGGTCTTATTTTAAACACGCGTTTTTCACCCCCCGAGAAGGGGTAAATGTCACCCCCCCCCCCCAAGTAAAAGCAACCGACGGTACAAATTCAACTTTGAAGTGGAGGGTAAGTAGAACCTAAATCCAAATTTTCATGTAATTCGGAGTTGCCCCTGGAAATTACACTCCAAAACGGTCATTTATTGGGCTAATAGGAACCCACAAAGAAACCGAATCAGAATTTTTCCAGACGGGAGCGGTCTCACCATATGGACTAAATTTATTTTCATAAAAAAAATAAAAACAATACAAAATAATAAATAACCATCAACTTCTTTAAAAAATATGAAACATAATATTAAAACTTATTTAAGAAATAACAAATGGATGCTACTGTAGTATGCGGTCTACCGTGTGATGCGGTGTATAAACCCCATTATGTTACAATGCCGACAAAAAATCTTACAAAGTGAATAAAACGGATAAATCATAAGAATGATTATTTTAATTTTACAAATTAATACTTAATTTAAACCTGGATCATGAAGGTTAACATGATGAACAAATTAGAAGCCTTGGAGATGTGGTCGTATCGTAGAATGCTCAGAATATCTTGGGTTCAACGCATTTCAAACAGAGAAGTCTTAAACAGAGTAGATCAAAGCGAAGGTGATTTAACCAAGATGATAAAAAAAACAAAACTTGAATATCTGGGGCATATAATAAGAGGTAGCAGATACAGGATGCTGCAGTTAATACTCAATGGAAAGATCGACGGAAAAAGAGGAATTGGCTGGAAGAAATGTTCATGACACCGAAACCTTCGTCAATGGACTGGCTTATCAGCAGACCAATTATTAGATGCCGCACAAGATCGAGAACGATATCGGCAAATTGTTATGGAAGCTACCCACGCCTAAAATTTGGCCACGGTACTTAAAGAAGAAGAATACTTAATAATAATAATTTAATTTGTCGTATTAATTTGCTATTTTATTTCGGAAGAAGCCAAATTTGTGGCTAATTCGCAACTGAACTAGTAAATTGATATGACAAAATAATAATTTGTAAAATTAAAACATTAATTCTTCTGACTTTTGCGTTTTATTCATTTTGTAAATATTGTTTTTGACGGTACTGTATATGTGTGCGGCTATTCACCATAATATTTTCTCAGAAAGGTTTACACCTTTGTAGGCAAAATGTTTATTGCTAAGTACTAATAAACATTATACCATCTACTACTATTTAGGAATATACAATAAACTTTATGCGAATTTAGTTTCTTTACTATTATTCAAATAACACTGTACCTACTTTATGCGAATTTAGTTTCTTTACTATTATGCAAATAACACCGTAATATTTTCCCAGGGTATGCGTAAATATCAACTCCTCTTTTCAAATAAAATGGCCTGGTAGATTTAAAAAAATTAGTTAAGTCTTGACTATCAGCATTACAATATCTGGAGTAAGAATAAATATTTCTTTCTACAACAGTATTTTTGCATTTCTTTATTTTGTGCATATCCTTTTGGTAAATCGCACTCTCGAGGTAGAGCGCCTACTATAGTTGCACTGTATGCGGTCTATCTGTGAAAGATCGCAATCTGAAACTTCTCGAAGTATTTGCGCGAAATAATGAAATGCGAAATGCAAGAAAACTCTTGTAGAAAAAATATTTATTCACAAGTAATAAATATTTGGAGTAAAATAAATGTAAAATGAAAGGGGTCTAATAATTTACAAAAAAAAAACGCACCCCAACTATTTACAAAAAAAAATACATGTAAGATTAGTTCTAAAAGATACAGCCTAATTATTATGAAAGAAAAATTAATGGTTTTTATTTAAGAGAGAAAAACAGTCAGTGATCCTTGCATATAAGTAAAGAAATAAGTTTATTGTATATTCCTGATTATTTCATTCATAGGAGATTCTCACCAATAGAAAACTACAGAAATAAAAATTAAAGTGATAATTTTTGATAATATCCCGTCGTCAAGTATATTACGTCTTCGTTGCAATGAAAAAATTATTCAGTGACATTAATGACAATTGAATGGTGGGCTGCAACAATGTTGTAAGCGACATATTGGGTCAAAGTGAGGTTTTAATGCAATATTATTGTATATCCAAAGACCAATGCAAGCATCTTTCAATCTGGCTAAAAACATTTTGCCTTCCCTGAGTTTTTCGTACCGCAATGTTGGTATCCGTATGTTCATAAATAGCTTGTCAATATGTTTTTTTTTCATCTCCTGCATAATCTCAATTCTGTCGCTTACAGCATTGTTGCAGTCCACCATTCAATTAATGTTTTAAAAATTATAAAAATGATGACTTTCAACCGTCAAATATTTATAAGAAGTGTTTGGTTAATTGTATTAATTTGTAGTTGCATAAATAAATTATGTAATATATCCATTATAATATATTACAAATATGTAATCCAATATTCTACTAATACCGTACGAAATATTTTGTGTGCAAAGTAGCATGCATGAAATGCTTGGGTTTTGAGACGAAAGGCTTTTAATAAAATTAATATGCATGAGGCAGAGAGATAGGTGTTTAGGTAAACCTTAGTATTGACTGTTTACGTAAAGTAGGTTATCCTTATCACTGAAATGTAGTGTTTGGAATTTAGTACACCAAGTCGCCCGCTATTTCAGACTTGATTATACAGTATGATGCAAAAGCATGGAATTAATTGATTATTTCAGAAACGGACGACTAAAAAAATCTTAAAATACGTCAATTTTAATTTTTAAATGGCCATCAATAGCTAGATATATGTTTTTTTATTTAATTTGATGGCTTTGGTAAAGACCAATTAGCCAGACAATTTTTACATCTAAGTATAATATTACATAACTAGAATAGGTATATGATATAAGTATAAAATATTTACATATATTTAACTAACATAATACAAATATATTATACCTAGGTATATATGCACACACATACATATACATATATAAACACACATACATATTTTTCTAATTAAAAAAAATCATCCTTCTTCACGATTATATAGTGGATAAATTATTAATTTGGTAAAAGGTAATGTGTGCAATTTTTTGCTTTGTGTTATAAAATGGAGATATTTGCAGAATTGCTAACATTGTTAGCAATTTACAATTTCATTTTGCATCTCTTGGTGTGATTATATAAACAATAAAGTATATTAATATTTTTATTGAAAATTATACAGTTTAAATTAATCAGCAAGCAAATTTTGTTATTAATTCCTTCACTATGAAATTTATCTGTGCTTTCACTATTTAATGGACAATCAAGTATAATGTGTGTTAAGTCTCACAGTTCACCACATAAGCATGAGGAATTATCAACTAAACCAATTTTACATTTATAGCTTGGTGACATTGCATGATTTGTTCTTATTCTGTTCATAGTAATAATAAAATTCCTGTTGTTTTGGTTGTGGAACAATCTTAGCCTTGGGATTTGAACTTGACATGATTTATAATTTAACCCTTTTTTTCTGTCATACAGTTCTTGCCATTTATTTTTTAGCTGAATTTTAAGTGTGGCATTCAAATCAGTATATGGAATACACAGATAAATAAAATCTCTGTCTAAGTCTGAAACTTATCGGCAATTTCGTTTCCTTGAATACCCGAATGTCCTTTGATCCAAACTATTATCACCTTTCGTTGCGTGCTAAGTATTTGGTAATTGGTCTGTAGTATTTCTACTTCTAGATGATTTAAATTCTTAGATGCACTTATATTTTCTAGTCTTTCGACTACACTTTTGCAATCTGTAAATATAATACTTTTAGGTCTATGAGTTCTAAGTAATTATTTCAGAGCTTCACTTATTGCAAACATTTCCGCTGTATATATTGTTGCCTCATCTGGTAGTCTGAACTCTTCATGATATTTTGCACTGTGATCATAAAAAGTGGCACCTGTACGAATTTGTTTTGATACATCGGTCTAAATCTGGTAGTAATCGGCCCATCGTTGATTAACTGTTTCGAGGAAGTGGTTTTAGAAAAGAGAATATGTGGATGTTTTGAAAATATTGGTTGGATTTTTGATGTATACAGTGCCAACCTGTATTGAGAAAGAGTGGTATAACTTTCACAAATTAGTGGAGTTTTTTTTTTTCGCCAATACGACTGTGTGAGTACTGAAACTGAAAGTTCATGGATAGGTGTTAAATAACTTGCGGATTTGGAAAATGCTTATGTAATGAATTTATTACTGATTAGTTGCCTTCTCAGTTGTAATGGTGGAAGCTTCCGCTTCCATAATATTTATTGGAGTTGACTTGAAATATCCAAGACATATAGATATGTGTTAGACATGACGTCACGGCTTAATGAGGATTTGGATTTTTTAAAAACAGATTTTACGGGACACCTCATTTGAAAGGCCTCTTAATGGCCTTGCCTATTGCAACGATATGTTATTCGAATATCTATTTCTACAGGATTAACCAGAATTAAATTAGAATTACAGTAAATACTTATTCACTAAACTAAATTACGTTAGGAAAGAATTTACTGTCCGTCTTTCTCATTGCATTAATGCCGAAGGAATAAATTTTCCTTATGACTTTATTGTATATTAATAAACATTTATTATAAGTTAATTGCAATAATAAGTCAATTTTGAATAACCTTATAAAAATAAATATTCATATAATATATCGTTGTAAAGCTGATTAGGAGACCTTCAAAATGATGTATTCTGTGACCTCGGCTTATCATCTCCAAAGTAATCTCCAACAAATATATAGTAATTGATGGTCATTCAAAAATTGACGTGTTTTAAAATTTTTTAAACTCGACTGTTTTTGAAATAATGAATTTGCTCCATACTTTGATACCATACTGTACACTGAATGTTTTATAAATACTATAATATGATATAATTATATATAGCTTATATAATTTTTAGATCATGAAAAATATTTTTTGTTATTGGTAGCAAAGTGCCAGATGAAGGTTTGTACCTTAGATTAAACACGTTCAGTGCCAGCATACACACAAAAGTCAAAAGTTAATGGAATGTCGTGCTACTTTTGTGCGTGAATAGATCTAAATGTGTATCTACTAATTACCCCAGTTTATCTGCGAAAAATAATCGAGAAGTAAAAACTGAAATAGAGAGCGTTGCAAAGACCTGAAAATTTTACTGCTTAGAATTATAGAAAGACACTTCAAAAGATGTATCCGACTCTGAATACAAGAAACATAAAGTCAGAGAGGATGAACCAATCGCTTTATGAGCAGAAGTAGAGAAGAATCGCAACGAACTAAGAAACAAAAAATTCGCAGGGATCGATGGCATACCAGCGAAGATTCTAAAATTGATATGCGAGATTGGCGCAGATGTAATACCGGATATGTGCAATATGATATGGATCACAGATGAATGGCCTGATGAGTAGTGCGAATCAACCTATTCATCAAAAAGGATTACTAACCTTTTGCAGAAATTACAGAACCATTGCCCTTATTCCTCATGCAAGCATAATCCTGTTACATATAATCATAATCACTGAACTGCTAAAGAACGTTCTACTTCTAGAGGCAGAAGAACAATGCTGATTCGAACCAGGAATAATATTATAATAGAAAAAGCAATGGAACACAATATATCAATGCTGCTCTGTTTCATAGATTACACAAAGGCGTTCGATTCAGTAAAATGGGATCCCCTCTGAAGTGTAATGGAAAATATGGGACCAAACCATCTAGTTCACCTAATAAGAAACTTGTATGATAAAAACTCAGCCAAAGATATAGTACACGAAATATATTCAATGCGTTCAAAACGAAGAAACGAATTAGTTAGGGCTGCATACATCGCCATTACTATATAATATAATATTTTGAATATATACTAAGGAAAGTACTAGATGAATGGGATGGAGGAATCACTATCGGAGGCAGAAAAATCACTAACCTGCGATACGCAGATGACACACTTATGTTAGCAATGAATTAAGTAGAAATAATTATTATCACTGAACGACTAAGTTGGATAAGCAAAGAACTCGGATATCAGATCAACACCGGAAAAACACAAATAATGCAGGTACAATAATAATCTATAGGCCAAATTGCGAATTTCGAAGTATGTAGTAGACAAATGTTGTGTACTTGGGCTCCCTGATAACCAGAGATGGCGATTGCTTCTCAGAAATCTAGCGTAGACTAGCAATGGCCCGAGCCGCAACAGCTAAATTAATCAATATATGGAAAGAGCGAACTAGGGATGGCGGTTTTTAACAAAACACCAGTTTTCGGTTATACCGGTTTTTTTGCTTACGGTTTAACCTAAAAAAAAAACGGTTTTTGGAAAAACCGGTTTTCGGTTTTTTAATCCAATAGGTTACAAAGTTACATTTACAATGCACTTTAGTTTGCGATATTCCATTCGACTCGATATCAATATGATCAAAATTAGTACTATCGAAAGAACATAAATATCAATATAAATAAAACACAATTTTTAATAAAACCATTTTATTCTATTAATTAATGTATTTATTTATTATTTTATTATTATTATGACATATTTATTGATTATTATTAAATATAATATAGCGTAAGATTAATATATATGTTACAGTTCAAGTTGATTCTCAGTTAGAGTTGACTTTTCCTAGTTAGAGTCAACTCCAACTGAAACGAGCAGTAAAAGTTGATTTGAAAAATTTAAATCAACTTTTACTAGTTGAAGTTGACTCTTCCTAACCCTTGTTAGTAAAAGTAGATTATACAATTTATACGAGTATAATCTCACGTGCATTTTTGATGAGTGTGCGTCTCTTTGTTTTGACCGTTTCAACTACTTATTAGTCCAGGCTTTAACGTCGCCCCTGTTAGGTAAATTATTCTGATTCGATTTTTTTGCACAAACTTACTCAAACAAATACATCCTTATAACAAATACACAGTGTCAGGCGGTACCGCGGTTGAAAAATTGTTTTCCACCTACCTCTACCGAAAGTATACTTTTCCGGACCTGATTGTAGGGAGCAAAGTTGTACTTTTCCTCCCTAGGGAGGAAAATATTTTTCCTCCCTAGGGAGGAAAAGTAAAAGTGACGTCATGGTATTTCATTCATGAAATATAACTTATTGACGCCCTGTACAATATCTATTTTCTATTACGTAAGTATCTATACATTTTAACGTTTATTTATAAAACAGCCTGTATTTTGTAGAATGGTAAAAACAGTAAATTGTTATTTTGATTTAACAATGTTTACATTAATAATTTGACTTATATTTGACAGTTGACAGTTATATTGTACCTACTTGTTAGTTTTAGTTCTAATAAATTTTGTTGGCTAGTTACATAAATAAATTAATAAAAATGAAAAATTTACTTGTTATTTGAGGAAGATGGAAAAACCATATGTATAACATGGGAGTAAAGTGCCTTTTCCTCCCTTGAATGATTACTGTAGTAGTAAACTTCATTCTCGGGAGGAAATGTAGCACTTTCCTCCCTTGTTATACAAATAGCTATTAACCAATTTTTGTTAACCAAATTCACAAAAATAATTCTTATCTACTCTACCTCATATTATGTATAAGTTTTTATTGTGTGAAAATTGTAAATATAGATAGAAGTACATGAAGGGTTTAAAGTGTGCCTGAAGTAATAATGTATTTTAAATGGGATTTACTTTTTCGCACTGTTTTTTAGCACACTTTCATATAATCAAATATCCTTAACTTTCGCCTTGTCATGGTGATGACATGTGAGCAATAAATTACAAAAAAAGTTTTGACAGTTTTGTGGTTTGACAGAAATTTGAATTTTTAAATGTCAAAGTTCTAAAAAATTATAAAATAGGAATCTATTCCAGTGACGAAGAGTTGCAGTTTTTTTATTTGTTTTTGGTAGATAAAATATTGTATGAAACTGTGCGTGAAGTACTTTTTGCGCACTTAGGCGATGTATAGCACTCGGTCCGCTCGTGCTCTAAATATCGCGTGCGTGCGCAAAAAATTGCTTCACGAACTGTTTTATAAATAACTAAGTATTTCACTCCGGACAATTTTTTTTAGATTATCTTGGTCATTCGGAGCAAAAAAGGTCTCTTGTGATTTTTCTCTAAAATTGATAGTTTTCGAGTTATACGCGATTTAAAATTTGAAAAATGCGAAATGACCATTTTTAAGGCTTAATAACTCGATTAAAAACTATTATTTTCCGACCGTCTAATGGTGCATCTCAGTCGCACTCACATTGACAGCCGCCTCAATACGCTCCTAGCGCTCATTGTTAATAATTAAAAATAACACCTTAGTAATACAACAATGACAAATATTTCTTCAGCACCTTGTAGGAGGGTCGTTAAAATTTGATTTGGTGACTTTCTGACTTTCATAATAATAATTTTTAACTGAGTTATTAAGCCTTGAAAATGATCATTTTCGCATTTTTCAAATTTTAAATCGCGTATAACTCGAGAACAATAAATTTTACAGAAAAATCACAAAAGACCTATTTTGCGCCGAATGACCCAAATTAATGATGTAAAAAAATGTCCGAAGTAAATTTTTTTGTGAATTTGTTTAAAAAAAATTGTTTAAATAGTTTTTTGATTACGGTACCACCTGACACCCTATGGATTCGTTATAAGGACTTCTTTTTGAGTAAGTTTGTGCAAAAAAAATCGAACTGGAATAATTTACCAAACGGGGGCGACGATACAGCCTGGACTATAAATATCACGATTTGAACATAATATACAGTAACATTTAATTTCTAGAATCGGTTGTTTGTGTGAATCAACTTTTACTAAATGGCATTGGGAAAAGTATACTTTAACTAGTTGGAGTCTACTTTTACTAGTAAATGTTGACTAAAAGTCTCCATTTTATATTTATAATCAACTTTTACTAAAACCAGCCGTTTGAGTCGACTCGAACTAGGAAAAGTCAACTCTCCAACTGGATAATCAACTTGAACTGTAACATATTCATGGGATCGAAATAAAATTTGATTTGTGTGAATCCCAAAGATTTGTGAATTTCAGTAGTCAGACGTAGAGAACAGTAAACCAAAATTATTATTATACTACTGCTCAACAGAGAGCGCTGAAATAATTCAGGTTCTATCGTCATTGAATGTATTATGAGAGTAGAATATAATAAGCAATTATTGTATTCAATTAATGATGCAAATTTAATTTACCATTTAAAAATATAATCCTCTGAAATACCCACCAATTTTGCTCTCCTCCCAAACCCAAAAAATCCCCAACCATTTCAACTTATAAAAAATTTCCCAGACTTTTTGAAATTGGATTTAAAAAAAATAATATCAAGATAAATATTTTACTTAAAAATAAATTGGATAATTCAATTTATCTTTTATTTTTACTATCCTCAAAAAAAATTATCATGTATTACTTTTAACCTTCCGATGACCAACCTTTTTTTGTTACACGTATGACCAAGGGGGGAAAAATGACCCCAGGTCAAAAATGTCAAAAATGACAATTAACAAAAAAATTAAGTTTTTTTTTGCATGGACTTTGTCATTCAGCCAGTCACAACATGAGTATTAGTGTCATGTGTAGTGTGTATGTTGAGTAAGTGTCTTGTTACTTTGCAAAGTCGACGTCATTAGCGTAAAACTACTTGGAATTACACATAATAGACGGTATTTTACTAAACGTCAACTTCAGAATATATTTTTTATTCGTAAAATATAAAGAATTTTTTTTATTTCAAAATACGAGGATATCTAGAATGATATTAAAGTCAAATAAAAAAATAATGAGTTAAAAATTTAAAATACTTTTGAATTTATTAAAGAAAAACATACGCTGGGGTCACAATTTCCCCCGCTTGGTCATCCGAAGGTTAACACGTTTGTATATTTGTAGAATAGGTACATTTTAACTCATTTAATGCTCCCCTTATCATGTATGGGTGTATCGTTTTGAAAACGTCGGGAAATTCTTGGAGATTCGTATTCGTAATCAGTAATTTGATATTCATAGTCAGAGCATTATTTTTGGTAATCAGAAAAAATAATTCACCCACTTTCAATGTCAAGAGTTAAATGTAAAAAATAGATGACGTTTGCGTCTTCAACCAGTCTTATGTAAATATTATGATTACAAATACCTTTTCAAGGAAATATTATAATAAAACTTAAATTGTTTCTGGCCTATGTGAGATTGCACTTTCAGTTTGCTTCTGTATTTATAAAATAAAATAAAATTTGAATTATGGTATTGTTTGGAATAATTACTTGAGAATAATAATTATGATTGGGATAAAAAATAATACCTAACCTAATCCTAATCACCGTGAAAACCTAATAACCGGTTTTTACTTTAAAAGGAAAAAACCGGTTATAACCGGGACAAAAAAACAACCGGTAAAACCGGTTATTGCGAAGTAAAAAAAACCGGTTTTACGTTTAAACCGGTAGGTTTTTCCCATCCCTAGAGCGAACAATAACAAGGAATACAATAACAAGGTTGGTCAATACCCTTATTTTTCTCATTGCCACAAACGCAGCTAAAACATAGACTCTCAAAAAATGGATAGAAATAAGATTGAAGCCTTCAAAATGTAGGTCTACAGATAAATTCTACGGGTATCCTAGAGAGAACACAGAACCGACCTGTCAATTCTGGAGGTGCGTCATTTAAAAGTCAGGCTATAAAAAAAATAAACCTAACACAGCAAATTTACTTCAGCCACATAGCGAGAAGAACGAAGGCCATGAAACTATTGGTAGTAGAAGGAAAGGTAGAAGGTCGAAGACCAAGACAAAGAGCTCCATCGCGATGGGAATACCAAATGAAGACTGGTGGGAAAATCCCTTCATGAAACCATCATCTGGCAGATGATCGCAATCTATGGACACACAGCAAGCTAATAATATTTACGAATGTCATTACCCTCTGACAAGTGTTCAAGGAATGAGAAGGATATTCTAATACTAAGCCTAAAAAACAGTTTGTCGATAGTTGTGCATATCTTTGTATTTCCTCTTGTAGATAAAGTTAGATTGTTACAATTTCCATTAGACAAAATGATTGTAATTTAAAAAAGTCGTAGTGTCAATCAAAAATCCAGACCTATATCCCTTTGTTCGTTTGTAGCTTAAGCACACCTGAGTAGAGTATTTTGGAAATAATTAAAAGTTTTATAAACATCCGAGCAACCGTTATGTGCATCTCAAACTAAAAAGTGAGCTTAACAAAGAACTGAGACTGTGGCTGCATCGTGCATCTCTGTTTCGCTTTTAATCCTCCTTAGAGAAAGGAACATCGTCTTATTCTGTCTTATATTTTCAAATGAAGTTTCCAACTGACACCGAAATTAAAACTGCCTGAGTTGTTCGTCAACAATTTGAGAAATTTCGCTTATTACCTTCCTACAATTTTCATATTTAAGCAAACTTCACATCTGCTGCATAATTCTACAAAAGACGTTCATTTCGGTGTGCTTGTAGAAATTAGTGTAACTAGATTTTTGACCTAAATATGTTAACGTACCCAGCTTAAAGTTTGCTAAAAGCGTGCCGGAAAATAAGCATAATTGTTAATTCGTCTTGGTTTTTTTCGTAATATTAGGTTTCTCTATACAGTGTGAGTCATAAGTAATGAACCAAATTGTAACTTTACGTTCCAAAGAGAACATTAACCATAATAGGACTGTAATGATTGATTCATGACCTGCTAACAAAGAAACACTTTTTAAACCTTTGCCACCACACCACAGGTTTTAGTGAAAAATTTACTGAAATACTACCAGTATCATCAATCTCCTAGGCCAACAGATTCGAATGTGGAAGCGCTGATAACTGAAAGGACACGCTTTTGTCCTAAGACTGAGAATATAATCACGAAACCAGATTTACAAGCTGTGTGAAAGTCAAATTTCCCCCAACCAATTCTGGTTCATAGATACTGTTGAAACTAGAGAGGTTTTGTTCTCAATATAAATCTTATTCCAGATATTCAGAGATATTAATTGTAACGTTTGCGAGTGTTTTGTTGATTACGAGAAAACTTTTGATCGAGTACAGGACGCTAAGATGATAACAATACTAAAGGAAGCAGGAACTAGCAACCAAGGTCTGAAAATAATTAGACATCTTTGCTGGAATCAGACCGCAAGCCTCAGAGTTGAAGGTGAACACACCAAATATGTCAAGATCCAACGTGGAATAAGGCACGGCTGTATTTTTGCTCCTCTAATCTTTAATCTCTACTCTGAAAGAATATTTGTATCGAAGTTTTGCACGAAACTGAAAAAGGTATTCTACTAAACGGGTACCGCCTAAGCAACATCAGGTATGCAGATGACACCATGGTATTTGCAGACAAACCTAAGTAACCTACAAGTCTAGGCCTACTGTCCTTATAAACAAAATCACGTACTACAGTCAACAATATGGACTCAACATAAACCTAAAGAAGACAAAGCTTATGATCATTAGCAAGAAAAAGATAACAGAAGGTTATCTCTACATGAACCAAACCCCTGTATAAAGAGTGACGCCCTTTAACTACTTCGGCACCATAATAAATCAAGAATGGACCAACAACCAAGAGATCTACATCCACCTTCAACCGGATAGGGGCCTTCTTCAAGGGCAAACCTCTCTCTTGGCATAAACGTAAGAATGCTGCGATACCACGTCTTCTCTGTCTTTTTTAATGGTGTTGAATCGTGGACCTTCAACAAAGATATGTGTAGAAAAATGAAAGAAAATTGAGTTGTAAAAAGATAGTGATCATGAGAAATCGGATCTCAATGTCGGGTAAAGGTAGACAAAGGCGTTCAGTGACCAACAAATTAGGATTTTATTTGTCCCTGATTATAATCCAATTAATTATTTGTTCTTGTTTATTAAACCAAGAAATTCCAGGCAAAATATTATTGAAAATTGACGGTCAGGAAATAGCAAATATGTCTTAAATATTTATAGAAACAAAGTTACGATATATTGCTTGTTGAAAATACTTACTTGTGTTCCATAACATCGTTTAAGTTTCTTTTTTCTTACCTGAAATGAAAAAAATATATATATTATTATATGTATTTCTATGGGGTACATTATTAATTTAATATAATAAAATATTGAATAATAAATACTGCCACTATACTAAAATCACAATATCAATGCACTATACAACAACCCAAATCATGATTTGGGATTTACAATGTATATACATTGTAAATTATGATTTAGGAATGCTCCTTGTAACACTCAACGTGTCTTGTGATTGTTTTTTTTATATACAAAAGTCACAATAAAGTTGCAGTAGAAATAAACAAACCAAAACACGTTGAATGTTACGAGGAGCACTCCAAAATCATGATTTACAATGTATATACATTGTAAATCCCAAATCATGATTTACAAAGTTTATACATTGTAAATCATGATTCAGGAGTGCTCCTTGTAACACTCAACGTGTCTTGGTTTGCTTATTTCTAGTTCATATTTATTGCGATTTTAGTATAGAAAGAAACAAACCAAGACACGTTGAATGTTACAAGGAGCACTTCCGAATCATGATTTACAATGTATAAACTTTGGAAATCATGATTTGGAATTTACAATGTATATACATTGTAATGATTTGGGAGTGCTCCTCGTAACATTCAACGTGTTTTGGTTTGTTTATTTCTACTGCAACTTTATTGTGATTTTAGTATAGATTACGCACATGATGTTCTTGAACCTTAATAAGATATACATATTCTGAAACAAACTGAGAAAACAATTTATGGAGTCGTTATCAGTTGCTCTATTTTGTGTATAACAAAGGCTCATCACTCAGTAACACTTTATGATATTCTACACACCACAAAAGACAAACAAAAATTTATTTGTACTCGGATAACGACTATAAATTAAAAAAATATTTATTAATATGGAGCAACCTAATTATATTGAGTAGCCTAGAGTTGGAAGTACTAACTTGTACGGCTATTAGAAATACAAAAAAGAGTTTAAAAGACTTAAGGCTCGAACCCACAAATATTTGGAATATGTAGAAAGACGATCAACCAACAAATAATTCTCTATGAATCTTAATTATTACAAATAAAATAAGTTCGCACTAAATATCAGCCTCCTCACAATCACACCACTGATAAAGTAATTAAAACTGATAATGAATTTTATTCAACCTTTGTGTGTGCCCATGCGGTCTGCGTCAGCACACAAATATTTTCTTTTTATTGTATTTTTAATACATTCCACAAATACACTGCCTGACTGTGTTTATCTCCTAATTGCTTTTATATATAATTAGTAAAAAGAAAGAACGTAAACATGGAACACATGGCCAAGATACCTTATTACGAAGTGAGTTTCCGCTCGTGCCCTTGCATGTAATATTTCTGATGTTTTACTATTTTTTTATAAAACAGAGTTTTAGTTATTAAATGTTATTTTATACGGCATTAAATAGGCCAGTACATATAAAAAAGTCTGAAAAATCATATACAGGTTTTTGAAGGATATAAAAGGTATAAGCTGGAGCTGAGAATAAGAGCCTTAAGATGCTACGTGTTCTTCTTCTTTAAGTACCGTTCCCAAATTTTTAGGCGTGGGTAGCTTCCATAACAATTTGCCGATATCGTTCTCGATCTTGTGCGGCATGTAACAATTGATCTGCTGATAAGCCAGTCCATTGACGAAGGTTTCGGAGCCATGAATATTTCTTTCGACCAATTCCTCTTTTTCCGTCGATCTTTCCATTGAGGATTAACTGCAGCATCCTGTATCTGCTACCTCTCATTATATGCCCCAGATGTTCAAGTTTTCTACGTGTTCTGGACTTTGTTATATGGAATGGAAAGCTGGACACTAAAAGTAGACAATATAAATAAGTTGGAAGCATTTCAAAATGTCATGGATCCAACGAGTTACAAATGAAAAGTGTTGAGACGGCCACAAAAGGATTTTTCTTCAAGTGCCATCTCCGCGACGGAGGTCGGCAATCATCATAGCTATTCCGATTTTGGAGACGGCTGCCCTAAAAAGTTCATTTGATGTACATCCGTACCATTCTCTCAGGTTGCGCAGCCACGATATTCTACGTCTCTCTATGCTTCTTTTTCCTTGAAACTTTCCCTGGATAATGAGTTGGAGCAAATTGTATTTCTCTCCACGTGTAATATGTCTGAGCTATTTCAATTCTCTGGTTTTGATTGTATTTAAGATTTCAATTTCTTTGTTTGTCTTTCTTAGAACCTCTTTGTTTGTTACGTGTTGTATCCATGATATTTTCAGAATTCTTCTATACACCCACAACTCTAAAATTATTCCAGTTTTCTCACTGATGCTGCATTCAAAGTCCAAACTTCCATTCCGTAAAACAAAGTCGAGGAAACGTAGCACCTAGCCAACCTTACTCTTAGCTCTAACTTCAGAGCATCTCTTGTAAAGAGCATTTTTCTCATTTTGTTAAAATTCACTCTAGCCTTTTCTATTCTAATTTTATTCTCCTGGAAGTAACCATTTGTGGAGTTGATCATTGTTCCAAAATATGCATATTGGTCTACTCGTTCGACATTGGTTTCGTTTATGAGGAGATTATCGTTGTTTCTTTGCGTTTTAGATATTCTCGTAAATTTTGCCTTCTGGATGTCCATTGTTAGACCGTATTCTTTGCTATAGATCGCTATTCTGTTCTAGTTAGTGCCTTTCGGTTCTTCTCCATTCTTCTGAGGGTGTCTTCGTTTGTCATTCGGTCAGGTCACGAGATTTTAAGTATTCTCCGATCTTCTCGTTGCTCATTCTGAATAATAAGAAAACTCAAAACATATGACAAACGAAACAAAACAAAAAAAATATTCCAAACCGCATCCCATGTAGATTCCGGATAATAAAACAAAGGGTTTATTTCGAAATTGTGGTTTATTCCCAAGAAGCTAATTAGGAGCTAAAACATGAAGAGTAGAAATATCTTCTCCTTCATAATATCGCAATTAAATAAATTGTTGTCAATTTTTAGGGTCGGTCTGTTAATTATTTGTTTGGAAAATTGTTAGCGGTGTTTACCAAATTATTTAAATCGTTAATTTTTTAGAGTTCGTGTCAGCCTCCAGCCTCCAGGGAGGCTGAGTGAATCAATATTCATGAAGCCGCTGACGAATAATGTATACATCTCTATTATTTTGGTGATATCATGAATTTATTTCCATCCAGCATCAGCGTTTATAACAGATGACCTAGAGATCGAGGGACCCTCGAATATTTTTTATGAGAGTTTATATCCCCGCCCTGAGAATATTATTTTAAGCAGGCTTCAATTCCCGTAAATGGCACTTTAGCGGATATATAGAGATTAAATGGGAGGAAAGCCAACATAACTTGAAATTTAGAAAGGGATATTTAATTAACAAAAGAATAAAACACTTATTTTAATGGTTCGTGAATGTTCAAAAAATGCGTTTATTAATCCATGATAGCTGTTTTGCTTGCAATCCTGTCGTTTCTATAATAAAATCAAAACGGACTGAGAGTTCGTTTGAAATTGGCAGTCATAGAGCACAGATGTGTTTGAATATTGCTTTTAAACGGGAAAATATCATTACCGTTTTTTGTAAATTTTTTATTTTTAGTGCAATTCTAGTTCCAGTATGGTCAGAAACTGGGGTATAGTCGGTTCGCTAAACTCAGACACAACTGGCTAGTGATTTTATTAAGTAATTTTGGTAAAATTGGCAAAAAAAATAATCACTAAATAGTTACTAATTTTGCCAATTGTGGCAAAATTGGCTAAAAACAGAAAAAATTACCTACTAAAATCACTAGCTTGTTGTCTCTGAGTTTAGCGAATGGACTATACTGAATTTATTATTGATAAACATATTTTTTTATAAAAAAAAACACCTAAGCGGTGCCTTGGTTATTTACAACTAGTCACAAAAGATTAGACTAACCAGCAAATTTTCTCTCTCAACAATTTCATAACTAATGTTTTTTGAGATCTCCCCACCGGTATTTTCCAATATCACTTAATATACACAGGACTTTGAAACGTAAACTATTTTTACAGTAACTCATAGTTTTTACATTGACTCAAAAAGTTGTTTTCTTGAGTCTTCCCACTATTCCTTGCTTATCCAGAACTTCAACAGCTTCTGGTTATGAAGTCTGTTTACATACTTCTGTTGAAATACTTTAATCGCATCTGCCACCATTTCCACACCTAGGTCTTTGTAAATCTCTATAGACAACACTGTTACTAATAAAACACTCGTATTCTAAGCTTATTCCGTATTTATATCCAGAATAGTTATCCTAAGTATAAGGTAGATATAGTACGAAAATAATTCGTTACTAATAAACTCGGTATAAGGTAGATATAAGTATTCCCACTTTGTTCTGAAATAATAGTTTGGCAACGTTGCAATCTTCTGTACAAATACATAGAACAACGATATTGTGTCAAGTATGTCAATTTTGATTTTTCTCTGTAACTGACAAACCATATTAACTAGGCGAAAAGTTTTCGGAATGATAAAAATAAGTTTTTATTGATTTTTTTAAATAGGTTTAAAATACCAGTAATCTTCTTTCATATGGTTTCCACAGAGAGAATTGCTGTATCATTATTATTTTCTGAACAATAACATTGCAAAAAAAGTTCCTAGGGGTAAACAAATTGAATAAAATTTAAGTTACTTAATTAACGAACCGTTTCGAAATTTTTGTGCATTACCTATATGAACTGTTTGACTTAACTTTTCATGCAATATCAAATTCAAATAAGTGAATCACCTATTAAGTTTTCTAAAAACCTTACACCATCTTTAGAATACCGATATTTAATTCTGAATTCCTTATCAGTGCATGGTGAAATGGGATTTATTCTATTGTTGAGAAGTTTCCTTTTTCGTGTATTTTCTATCATGTTAATTAAATTATCAATTTCTTCAACAGCCGCAACACCACTTAAACACATTTTTTTATTACATAATTACTCACAAAACAAATCAAAAGATAATATAGTTTTGCCTCTGATGACATTGACAGTCATAAAATAGGTTATGTTATACCAGATTTAAACAAGGGTGTGGGTCGCTATAAACTTGGACTAAATTCTTATACCAAGTATAATCTACATCTAAGTTATTCCATGTTTATTGGTAGTGATTTTGCCTATACCTGATTTATTCTCAGTATAACTTTTATCATTGATTAATAAACACATAGATACCTCACCTGAAGGTAAAACCGAATTCAGTGTTAAATTCCGCCCACTACACCTCTTTGCCCCTCAAGTCTAAGTACTACCTGACTGGACGGTGGCGACATTTATTGAAATATTTGCCAAGATCGAAAAATAAATTTGAGCGGCTTAGCTGGCGTAATAGACAAAGATATAAGGGTAGTATTCAGCATTTTCACAAATAATTTTAACGCGCTTGTAATCTCTATTTTGGAATTCCGATTTTACTTCAGATAAAACGCTAAAAATTGATAAATAAAAATAGTGAAGAGGTTTCATAAAAATTATTTAATTATTAATACACTACAAAAAAACAACAAAATAGAAAATACATAATAAAATTAGCAGTGATAATTCACATGTAAATTATTTTTTGCAATTTGTAAAAGAAATTAGTTTTCAGAACTAGTGCGAAATAAAATATTTGAAGTTGATATACAGAATTTCTTTCCAGATCTAACCCATTCACTCAAGGTAAAATATTGCAAAACCTGCGAATTTTAAAGAATCCATTTTATTGGCATGAAATTTGGTATACACATAGCTAAAATGTCAAAGAAAAAGTGATATTGTGCCACTGTGTGCTTTTGCACTGGGGTTAAGTATCACTCCTTCTCGGGAGTGAAAAAATATACGTTCAAGATAAGTCCAGAATTGGATAAACTGATTAATACTAACAACTTTAGGTCCATAGAGTTTTTTAAATAAGTCAATACTTTTCGAGTTATTTTCGGGTAAATATGATTTTCGCAAATTACTCAATAAGTAAGTATTTAATCGAAAAAAAAGGTATATGTAGCAGAAATACCTATAGTTTTTAAAAAGGTAAAAAAGTGGTATACGTATGAAGTCTGTAGATCCAGCAGAAACAGAGTAGTAGGTAATGAAAAGTGGGTCCTTATTCGTCAAATTCCAAATCGAATATTTCAACGTGAAATAACCAAAAAATGAAGAACTTTTTGGGAAAAACTACAACTTTTTTAGTGTTAAAAAAAATGTTTATCTTTATTTTTGTTTAAGTTTCTAGCATCGAAGTAAGCAAGATATGGTCAAAATAAATTTGGCCCCTATTTTTATTTTTGGTACAAAAGTCGTGAAAATCACCCCCTAATTAGCATCCGAAATTAAATGAATCGAAACGGCCTTACAATTTACTTAACTTGTTTATTTTTTATATTGTCTGTAAGTTCCATCTATTCAAAGCGCCTATTTTTGAAAAAATTGGTTTTAAAGTAAAAAAACAATTTTTTGAAATTCTGAAAAAGCATTTTTTAGACTATAAAAGGGGTTTTGCTTTTCTGAATATTTTATATTTTTTGTTTTTTTTAAACAAAAATAGGTTAAAACATGGCTGTTAAAAATTTTCCAAAACTTACAGATCATATAAACACTACATACGTAAAGTAATTTATCAAGCGTTGACGATTAATTTAATTTTAGACGTTAATTAGGGGGTGATTTTTACGATCTTTTTTACAAAAAAAAAAGGAACCATTTTATTCTGAGCGTAACTTACTTACTTTTGATGATAGTAACTTAAAAAAGAAACAAAAATAAAGCTTTTTTTAAACATTTTAAAAAAGTTACTGAGTTTTCTCCAAAAGTGCTTAATTTTTTAATTATTCCACGTTTAAATATTCGATTTGGAATTTAACGAATTAGAACCCACTCTCCCTGAACTAAAACTCTGTTTCTACTGGGTCTACAAACTTCATACATTTATTATATATAACTTCATACCATTCTGCACTTTTTTTTATAAGATAGGTATATTTTTTTAAGAATATTTATATTTTTGATCAAATACTTACCTACATTTTGAGTTATTTGCGAAAACCGTGTAAAAAGGTGTTTTTTTTTGTTGAAAAGTGAATATGTTCACTTGCAAATTACTCGAAAAATCTTGACTTAGTGAAAAAACTCTATAGAACAAAAGTTGCTTAGAATTACTCATTTTAATACCGGACTTATTTTGAACGTATATAAATTAGGGGCAAAACCCGTGAGTAAATGGAATAATTACTCCTTCATATTTTGTGATGGCTCGAAATGTCACATAAAAGTAACGTCATCGTTCAGAAAAAAGTTCAGTTATGTTATAAAACTAAACAATAATACTAGAATATGTACTAGGTATATTAGAGATATGTACTCAAATAACTGCATTTTTAATTTACCGGAAATAAAAATTAGCTATATATTTTTTTCTGAGAGTACCTAACATTGTATTACAAAAAATTGACAATTTGTCTAGAAAAGGTAAAATAGAAGTAATTATATTCTGTACAAAATAAGAAACAGTATAGAGGTGAAATAAAATCGATAGGATCTACTGTTCGATCGTATACTTTTTACATTTAACAGAACAGAGCTACTAGGTCTGGATACCGCGTATGAAAAAAAAGTTGATTAATAGCAAGCTGAAAATTTGTTAATAGCTTAAGGGTGTCTAGTCGGATAAACTTTGATATATGGGAACACTGGAACATGGGCAGTTTTAATTGTGGGGTTAAAAATTTGGAACGGTCAGACAACGAAAACGGCACATTTATTTTGTCCGACAGAACAGACTTAAACTCTCCGAATAGAGATTAAACTCTCATGCAAAAATCAGACTGCTATTTATCACCTGTCATAATTCCTGTCATTTGACAAATTCTACATGTTCCACTCATTAAAACGCCCATTTGGTGATAAATAGCAGTCTGATTTTTGCATGAGAGTTTAATCTCTGTTCGGAGAGTTTAAGTCTGTTCTGTCGGACAAAATACATATGCCGTTTTCGTGGTATGACCGTTCCAAATTTTTAACCTGTTCCACAATTAAAACTTCCCTTGTTCCAGTGTTCCCATATATCAAAGTGTGTCCGACTAGACACCCTTAAGTTATTAACAAATTTTCAGCTTGCTATTATTCAACTTTTTTTCATACGTGGGATCCAGACCTATACGGCCGGTGAACGGCATGATCACTGGCATCATACGCCAGACCACGCGGGTTCAAGCCCTGCAAACGACAATCAATTGCACGTTAAGCCGTCGGTCCCCCTGGGCTAGTGTACATCGACAATAGTTACTTGAAACAGGTTAAAGATGTAAATGGCGCCGGAACAATCCGAAAGGATCTCTCCAGCAAAAATGCCCTACGATATTATTATTATTTCATTTAACAATTTCTGAGGACCTTTCTGATGGAATTACTTCAAAGAGGTTATTAAAAGCAGATAGTGATGTGTACCAAATACAATTGATTATATTTTTCTTTGACAAAACACTACAAGTTGTCAACGTTTAAATGAATAATATTGATAAAATGACAGGGAATTTCCAAAATATAAATAGCCGAGGACATCTAATTCTTTCATTTTGAGTTTTAAAATATGCAGGTTTTTATCAAGAATGCATTTTTTCCCTAAACTTTATAAAAAGTTTTGAATAATCGCTCACCCGGAAGAAAAGTAACAAAACTCAAAAATTGCATAAATCCAGATCTTGTTAAATTGACTAGTTATTGTATTATATTCATGTTTGTTTAACTTTACTTTTATCGAAAATACGTAATTTTCTGTTTTTTGTCTGCTTTCATGAATGTTACACCACTGACAAGTTTTTAAAAGTTTGATTTTCACCAAGAATTTTATATTTTTTCTTTTATGGTCTTTACAGTTTTCAAGCCAATTTTTAGTTAATAAAATATGCTTAGCCAAATAGGTTTCAATATTGTCAAACACTGCATTACCTACTTTAAATGAATTAAAGGCCTCGTGAAACTTTTTCTAACATTATTGTAGTAATAGTAACAAATAAATCTGATTATCTCTGAAGAATCTTTATTCATGTGCACCATATTCTCTAAGAAGTAACATTAATTCGTATTTCTGTAATAGAGTTTTAGTGTCTTGCAAATCTTCATGGCATTTAATCCAATTCAAATTCTTTATAATCTTATAGTAAATATAACCAGTAACATACACATGTAACAGCACACGTTTCTAAATTTGTGGTTGTTGTCTTAAATTCCGCTTTAACTTATCACAGCACAATACGCAGCTAATAGAAGGTAATACACCTATAGGGTAAGTTCGGCTCTGACGCCACTGTTAACTACTCGCAAGTCAGACAGCGACTGAGAAATCTCGATACGGTTTTCGAGTAGCGCCATCTAGTTGCCGATACGTCTTTCGGTTACCAGGAGGTGAGCTATCTATGGGTAAGTTTATAATCAATGCTTTTATACTTGGTTTATTAGTAACAGTGTTTGAGCCGCTGTAGGTGAAATTTCTTTATCATTTTAGGCACGATGGGACCCTATAACTTAAATAGTAGAACCTGAAAGAAAAGGTTTGAACACTGTGCCGTCACTTTTCAGAGGCACATGCGTCGACAGTGGCGCATCAAACTTTCCACTTATGGACGGGATAAATAAATTAAAAAATACCCTCCCTCTCTACTAGAATTCAATTTTTTTCATTTATTTAAGTTATATGTGATTAAGACATAAGATTCATCGTAATTTTAACCCACCACCCCCCTTCCCCCTGCCCCCTCCATCAAAAACTTTATTTTTCGATTTAATTTTTTTTTGCGGGATGCCATCAATTTTAAAATTTCAAAAAATTCACACCCATAGATAAGGCTTTTATAAAACACGTCTATTTTTTATAGACCTGTAGGTTGAGTGTACATAACCTCAAAAAATTTTTATTTCTTGGGGATAGCTGCAGATCTAATTTTTTCTTAATCTTATGTATTTTATCAAACACTATATTTCTAATTTTTTCAGATTTTTCTGTAATGCTGGCCACCTTCAAAAATCCAAAAAACTGTTTTTTAAGGGGGTTTTGGGGGGTAAGAACGTGTTTCTCCCATTTTTAAATATTCTAAAGGACTCAGTTACTTCAAGTTGCATACCTATAAAATCAAAATTTATTTGGTATATTATGAAGTCTATAAAATAGGGAAAATCCCCAAAAACCCCCAAAGAACAGTTTTTCGGATTCTTGAAAGTGGCGAGCCTTACGGATAAATCTGAAAAAAAATAGAAATATAGTGTTTGATAAAACACACAAGAATAAGAAAAAATTAGACCTGCAGCTATTCCCCAAAAAAAGTTATATTCTTTTTAGAATAATTTTTTTTGAGGTTATGTACACTCTACCTACGGGTCTATAAACATAGACATGTTTTATAAAAGCCTCAGCTATGCGTGTGAATTTTTTAAAATTTTAAAATTGATTGCATCCCAGCAAAAAAAAAATAAAAACGAAAAATGAAGTTTTTAATGGTGGGAGTAGGGGGAAGGGGGTGGTGGGTTAAAATTACCCTGAATCTTATGTGTTAATCACGTAGAACTTAAAAAAATAAAAACATTGAATTCTGTTAGTAAGGGAGGGTAATTTTAATTTATTAATCCCGTCCATAAGTGAAAAGTTTGATGCGCCACTGTCGACGCATGTGCCACTGAAAAGTGACGGCACATTGTTCAAACCTTTTCTTTTAGGTTCTACTATTTAAGTCATAGGGCCCCAACGTGCCTAAGGCCGATGTCAGATTATGCGTTTTGACCGGATGCGTTTCCGCTGCATCAACGTACAAACCGTTCTCCGGTGTACAAACTGCACCAGACTAAACGCAGAGTGTGACAGGTCGGTCCGGTTGTGTTGGAAACGGATGCGTTTTCACCGCATCCGGTCAAAACGCATAATGTGGCATCGGCCTAAAATGATTAAGAAATTTCACCTATAGCGGCTCTTAGTCTACTACGTCTTATGTAACAGAAAGCATTTACAATGTCCCTCAGTACTTTATTCTGAATAGTCCAGGGTAATAAGGTTTTTCCATGACACTCGAGCAGCTAAGGTACTAAAGCGTTTTTTCAACAGGTAATACTTATAAGAGCAAATTGTAACTATTTCCTGCGTAGGATCTGGCGGCCATTTTTATTTATAAACAATTAAGTGTCAAAAAATGGCATTTTTTCCTTTTTTTTTTCAAATCAATGGAAAACAGTGAAATTTATGGTTTTTTTAGTACAAATATCTTTGAGATTATGGAAAAAGCTTTAAAATGACGTATTACAAAGGTTGATATTATACTCATAGGCCAGGGTAATAAGACAAAAATATACCCTGTTCGTGACACTTCAGCAGCCAGGGTACTGAAGCGTTTTTTCGACAGGTAATACTTATAGGAACAAATTATAACTATTTCCTGCGTAGGATCTGGCGCCCATTTTTATTTATAAACAATTAACTGTCAAAAAATAACATTTTCCCCTTTCTTTTCAAATCAATGGAAAACAGTGAAGCTTATGGTTTTTTTAGTACAAATATCTTTGAGATTATGAAAAAAGCTTTAAAATGAGGTATTACAAAGTTTGATATACTCATTTATTGTTAATATAATTGCGAAAAAAGCTCGGAACTGCAAAAAAAATATTTTCTCAATAACTGTTGTAAAAATTAGTGTACAGCTTTGAAATTTTTGTCAAAAAGGGTTCTTTAGTGCTTAATATGTGATAAAAATTTTAAAGCGATTTATTCAATTGTTTAAATTTTATTCAAATTGTTTATCCCAGAGAGCATTTTTTTTGAAATAACATAAGTCAGAAAAAAATGACTTTAGAACCATTCCACACGTGTCACATGAAAGAGCATGAGCTACATTTTCAATATGGTTTAAAAAAGTGAATAAAAAGTGCATTTATTAGTTATAAATAATTATGCAAAAGTATCGTCAATTTTTCTTTATAAACTTTTTGAATAACTTTTTCCAAAAAAATTAACTTTTTTACCCTGTTTTAAGTGCACAACTACCAAGTAATGTTATCTGTATCATAATTGATAAAAAATTGTAATAAATATGTATAAAATTTCTTATATAACAAAATCAAAAGTTTATAAGGAAAGATTTACGATACTTTTGCATAATTATTTATTACTAATAAATGCACTTTCTATTCATTTTTTTAAACCAAGTTGAAAATATAGCTCATGCTCTTTCATTTGACACCTGTGGAATGGTTCTAACGTCATTTCCTTCTGACTTATGTTATTTCAAAAAGAATGCTCTCTGGGAAAAACAATTTGAATAAAATTTAAACAATTGAATGAATCGCTTTAAAATTTTTATCACATATTAAGCACCAAAGAACCCTTATTTGACAAAGATTTCAAACCTGTACAATAATTTTTACAACAGTTATTGCGAAAAAAATTGTTCCACCTACCTCTACCGAAAGTATACTTTTCCGGACCTGATTGTAGGGAGCAAAGTTGTACTATAATTTGACTTATATTTGACAGTTGACAGTTATATTGAACCTACTCGTTAGTTTTAGTTCTAATAAATTTTGTTGTTTAGTTACATAAATAAATTAAGTCAAAATGAAAAAATGACTTGTTATTTGAGGAAGGTGGAAAAACCATATGTATAACATGGGAGTAAAGTGCTTTTTCCTCCCTTGAATGACTACTGCCCTCCGCTACGCGTCGGGCGATAAACTTCATTCTCGGGAGGAAAAGTAGCACTTTCCTCCCTTGTTATACAAATAGCTATTTTTGCAATTCCGACCATTTTTCGCAATTATATTAACAATAAATGAGTATATCAAACTTTATAATATGTCATTTTAAAGCTTTTTCCATAATCTCAAAAATATTTGTACTAAAAAAATCATAAGTTTCACTGTTTTCCATTGACTTAAGAAAAAATGGAAAATGCCATTTTTTGACAGTTAATTGTTTATAAATAAAAATGGCCGCCAGATCCTACGCAGGAAATAGTTACAATTTGTTCCCATAGTTATTACTTGTCGAAAAAACGCTTCAGTACCCTGGCTGCTGAAGTGTCACGAATAGGGTATATTTTTGTCTTATTACCCTGGCCTAGAATACTTTTAATAATTTTGATGTTATTGGCATTAACACATCGCCAAAGCTACATGCCATATGGGCATACCGGCTTAAGTACTTGTTTATATACAGGGTGAGTCATAAGGAACTGTACATACAAAAAGTGTTTGCTCCCATTGTTTAATAATATACAGGGCGAGTTTCGCATTTTGACAGAAATTTTCTTCGTCATAATTTTTAAACGGTCAGATCGATGTGTCTCTTATTTTGGTCAATCGTTACACTATTACCACCTAATCAACTGATTTATTCAAACTAGAAAAAAATCAGGTCCGGCTTTAAAAAATTAGTTCGTTTGGGTCTTAGAAAAAATTTCACCCTGTATACGCTTTTTGAAAACTCTAATATTAATTTTACAAATTAAACAAATAAGCAATTAAAATGACATATTTATTTTTTCCCCACACGATTACTTAATTTTTTATAAAAAAATCAAATTTGACTATGAATTAAAAATTTGGTAAAGTGAACCATAGATTTAAGAAAAATTAACTTTTATTACAAAAATTAATTTTTTTAAACAAATATTTGATTTATGTTACCACTCAATCAACTGATTTATTCAAACTAGAAAAAAATCAGGTCCGGCTTTAAAAAATTAGTTCGTTTGGGTCTTAGACAAAATTTCACCCTGTATACGCTTTTTGAAAACTCTAATATGAATTTTACAAATTAGACAAATAGGCAATTAAAATGGCATATTTATTTTTTTTTTCGCCACACGATTACTTAATTTTTTATTAAAAAATCAAATTTGTCAAAATCGCAATTTTACCATAAAAATAAATAAAATAAAGAAAAAGGTTTTTCTTAAAATTAAATGTTTCACCATTTTTTTTTTCTATAACACGTCTAGATCTAAAACTCCCCATAACACTTCTCTTTGGACTCTATAGTTTAACATAGACGCGATCAAATAGATAAATTTAAATTTTTTCACTTAATTTTTGCGATTTAACTTTGCAATTCACGAAGTTGCACCTTTTATTTTTAAAAATTCATAACTTTTACCAAAAGAAGACTGAAAGTCTACAACAATTGTCATAGTCTTCACAATGGTAAGAGATATGTGCTGTAAAAATTTCAGAAAAAAATTTTTTTTAATGGAACGTTGTAGCGAGTTAAACCGTGATTTCATCTTTTTATTTTCATTTTTAGGTTAAAATTCCGATTTTGACAAATTTGATTTTTTAATAAAAAATTAAGTAATCTTGTGGGGAAAAAATAAATATGCCATTTTAATTGCCTATTTGTCTAATTTGTAAAATTCATATTAGAGTTTTCAAAAAGCGTATACAGGGTGAAATTCTTTGTAAGACCAAAACGAAATAATTTTTTAAATCCCGGCCTGATTTTTTTCTAGTTTGAATAAATCAGTTGATTGTGTGGTAACATAAATTAAATATTTGTTCAAAAAAAATTAATTTTTGTAATAAAATTAAGTTTTTTTTAAATCTATGGTTCACTTTACCAAACTTTTAATTATTATTCATAGTCAAATTTCATTTTTTTATAAAAAATTAAGTAATCATGGGGGAAAAATAAATATGCCATTTTAATTGCCCATTTGTCTAATTTGTAAAATTCTTTATAGAGTTTTTAAAAGGCTTATACAGGGTGAAATTTTTTCTAAGACCCAAGCGAACTAATTTTTTAAAGCTGGACCTGATTTTTTTCTAGTTTGAATAAATCAGTTGATTGGGTGGTAACATAAATCAAATATTTGTTAAAAAAAATTAATTTTTGTAATAAAAGTTAATTTTTTTAAATCTATGGTTTATTTTACCAAACTTTTAATTCATAGTCAAATTTGATTTTTTTATAAACAATTAAGTAATCGTGTGGGGAAAAATAAATACGCCATTTTAATTGCCTATTTGTCTAATTCGTAAAATTCATATTAGAGTTTTCAAAAAGCGAAAATTGTGAAATTTTTTGTAAGACCCAAACGAATTAATTTTTTAAAGCCGGACCTGATTTTTTTATAGTTTGAATAAATCAGTTGATTAGGTGGTAATAGTGTAACGATTGACCAAAATAAGAGACACATCGATCTGACCGTTCAAAAATTATGACGAATATAAATTTCTGTCAAAATGCGAAACTCGCCCTGTATATTATTAAACAAGGGGAACAGACACTTTTTAATGGCCATTTGTTATTCCTCATAGGAGCCTCTATACGAGGTAGGAGTATGTACAGTTCCATATGACTCACCCTGTATCATGAGCTCATTATGTATTGACAGCTCTGATTTTTTTCAAAGTAGTCAGTACGTTTTTCTATATTAATTTGGTGTTCAATTCTATTTTTTTTAAGTGAAAGGCAGTTTATGTATCCTTTCGATTCAGAGGTGGTTCATCATCCTCAAACAGCCGTCTCTAGACGTCTTCAATCTACTATCTTTTAAGAGATGTCTCTACAGAGACCTAATTATTTATCAGATGTGAAAGTTGAACAAGGCCATACATCATAAATATAGGTATAAATTTAATATTCAAGGAATCTATGGTTTATTTTAAACTTAACAGAGTAAAAGCAATAACTCCATACCTAGTTATCTCAGGATAGTGATTTTATGTTCAGTAAGTTTGTTGAAGTGAGAATAAGAACTTTCTATAAATATGTTAAGATAGTCTAATTCCGTTAATTTAGTACTGCTCTGTCTCACTAATTCCAGTTTTCGTATATTTTGGATGATACTAATTTTGTCAGTGGCTTTAAAATGAAGGCCTAAGGGACTAAGAATATATTTTCCATTGTCCCTAACAAGGATTGCCCTTTCCAAAGTCGGATAGGTTTAAAAAGGATTTACTCATACCCAATTAATAGACACACGGAAATAACCTAAGTTCTAGGATATTTAATTGATCCACGTATCCTCTGCTCTTCTCTCTTTTTGTTGGCCGTAGACTGCCAATATCGTTTCAATAAAACTCTCGCAGGAAACTTTACAGCAGTTTTAAGCAAGCTTTGAAATAATACTGAGGTGTTGGCACTTTTTATTCCAGGGAATATTTACGTTTCAGCATATTGCCCCTTTAATACACAAAATGCTTATAAGCAAAACAGAAATTTCTGCTAAATTAGCTGACTATTACTTGGTTTTTTACCGCAGTGCTTTTATACGCGATTTTTGATTTGAAATATAGCAAGCTCACAATGTCAAAACTAACATAAATGTGATAAGTTGTATTATGAACCATTTCTAATATGTCTGCGTTTCTAAATCTAACTTATTATCAAAATCTCCTATAAAGATTTTTATGACTAGAATTTGAATATACACTTTCTCCAAAAGTTGGGCATAATTCAGAAAACTTGGAACAAAAAAATCGGCATCACATTAGTATTGTGGTTTTTAACGTCCATGTCTCACAACCATAGAATAGGGTTAAACAATATTTAAAGACCTTCTTGCGAATATTCATCGACAGGTTTCTATTACATAAAACTGGTTTCCAGGTCATAAAAGCCTTACGTGGTATTTCGATCCTTGTTATTATCTCCTCATCAGAGTTACAATTTATATTTAACCAGCTGTCAAGGTATTTAAAATGATTTCCATTAAGAGAAAGAAGACCTTGATCTATCTTAATCTTTCCAAACTGCTTTCCAGTTTGTCTTTGAAATGTTGATTTTAAGGTTCCTCGGATAGCTTGCTTCACCGAGTAGATTTATTAAATTCTGGAGATCTTGTAAATTTTCTGCAAGAATGTGTGTGTATCGTCAGCGTATCTGATGTTGGTGATTAATTTTCTACCTAGTCCGACTCCCTCTTGTCTGTCATCCAAAGCCTCCCTAAAGATTTCTTCAGAGTAGAGATTAAAAACACTGGACGACAAAACACAACCTTGTCGTAGTCCACGTTTGATGAGTAGTTTTTCAATATAACCATGTCAAATTTGGCAATACATATATAGACAAGCCGGTGCCGGTTCTAGCTTGCGTGGGGGAGGAGCTCTGAATTGAGTAGGGGCTCTTCAGTACTTTACGGAAGACGGACTGGGAGGAGGATGTCCTCAACCCCGACAGGGTGCGTCCCAATGGCTGATAGGGAACATTCCTGTAGATATGCAGGTCAGGTACGAATAAGGTTAAACCGAATAAGTACCCGCGGATCAACTGAGGGCATGACATAGGGCAGCAGCTACGTCATTATTGCACTGGGGGTGTGTGATTCATACAGGTCTGGTGTAAAATACTCTCAGGCGGCAACTACATCTTAGTTCAACAGGTACTGCGATCAGGCAGGCAACAGGAAACCACCTGATTATCTTCCCATAGAGCGTTATGAAATGACGACTAGGCAAGGAAATTATGTGCTTTGCAATCCGGCTAGCAACCGGCGCCGTATCGATTCCGGGTCGAATGGTGTGAAATGGGCGACCGGGCAGATGATTGTGGACGACCAGGCAATATCTGCGAAATGGGATACTGGAAGATCAAACTAAGCATTACGTAAAAAACACCGCATCGAAACATGGAATGTTAGGGGGCTGCTAGAACCAGGTAAATTGTATATATTAGAAAATTAACTGATTAAGGAGAAGATAGATATCTGCGGGATATCTAAGACACACTGGGAAGGCCAAGGACATTGGGAAGCCACTCACTATAAAGTTTTCATGTCAGGAGCTAACAAATCAGGAAAAAAGGCGTAGCAATATTAATTCAAAAACGTTGGGCAAAATATGTACATGAATACCTTCCAGTAAATGATCTTCTTCTTTATGTGCCGTCTTCTACCGAAGGTTGGCGACTATCAAACGATAGGTTTGTCTGTTTTGTGCCGCATGTATTATGTTCGCAGCTTCTGGTATTTGAAACCACTCTCTCAAGTTTCTCAGCCAGGATTTCTTCTTTCTGCCCAAACCTCTTCTACCTTAAATCTTGCCTTCCACGATAAGCTGTAGCAGACTGTACTTATCATTATGGAACACATGGCCCAGGTATGACGCTTTCCTCCTTTTAACAGTTGTTAACAATTCCACCTCTTTACCCATTCGTCTCAATACCTCTGTGTTGGTCACTCTGTCTGTCCAAGGTATTCTCATTATGCGTCGATACAGTAAATGATCGTATAATAAAAATAACCCTAAACGCTAAACCAGTCTAAATGCACATTATACAGGTATATATGCCAACATCCGAAGCGACAGAAGATATAGTAGAAGAAACATACCATCTGATACATGAAACCATCTCTAATGTACCTAAGAAAGAACCAATGATGATAATAGGAGATTGGAACGCAAAAATAGGAAGAACGAAAGTAGACGAACATTTGAAAGGAACGATAGGTGAGCATGGCTTAGGCGAGCGAAATGACAGAGGTGAACGGCTCCTTCAATTTGCCATCGATATGGATCTCAGTGTAGTAAACACAATGTTTAAACATCATCCGCGAAGATTATTAACATGGTCTTCGCCTGGAGGACGATACAAGAACCAAATAGATTATATTCTTATCACTAAATGATGGAGGAGCTCTGTAACCAATGTGAAGACAAAACCAGCTGCAGACTGTGGTTTGGACCATAAAATGCTGCAAGCAGAATTTCGCATTAAGTTGCACAGTACAACAATTGTAAAAAAGACAAAAATTGGTTCCAAAATACCCGGAATAATTTAGAGAGGCACTAGCAAAAGCTGACCTACCAGTGACTACCGGAGACTCTGACAAAACGTGGGAATACGCAAAGAAGTTGATCACCAAAGCCATCAACAACACAAATCCCAAAGAAAAAATAGATAGGAAAAAACATTGGATGGCTGAAGAAACTCTCAACCTTGTAGAAAAAAGACGAAAACTTAGAAACGGTACGTCAAATTCAATACAAAAAGAAATAGAGATAAGCACCATAAATACAACTATAAAACACTTGTGCAGAAAGGACAAAAATAATTATATAAAAAGCATATGTGAACAACTAGAGAAACATGCTGACCGCCAAGAATCTAGAGAACTTTTCTCCAAAGTCAAATATCTAGCGAGAGAATTCAAACCACAGACACAGATCATCAAAGATAATAGTGGACATACCATAACAAACCCAGGTATCGCAGAGGTGTGGAAACAATATTGTGAAATACTATTCTCTAACAACGACCCAGACCATAATACAGAGAAAAGAAGTTATGAAAAAAAACCTCAACTATTGAAATCTGAAATTGACTCGGCAATAAAAAAGCTAAAATGTAGAAAAGCACAAGGAGAGGATGGAATAACAGCTGAAATACTCAAAGAAATGGGAGAATTAGGGACAGAAGTAGTGCTTAGAATTTGCAATGAGATCTGGAATACCGGAAAGTGGCCAAATGACTTGGGTAAACTCACGTTTATTCCCATATACAAAAAAGGTTCTCCGACAGATTGCAGTAATTACCGTACAGTAGCGTTGATATCTCACGCGAGCAAAGTACTTCTAACAATAAAATCAATGACATATTAAAATCCATTCTCTTACCGCAAATTCCACAAGAACAATGCTGATTCGTCCCAGGTAGGGGAACAAGAGAACACATTCTTAATATTCGTCAAATTATCGAAAAATCTCGAGAGTTTAACATAGAAACATATTTGTGCTTTTTTGACTACTCCAAGCCTTCGATAACGTAAAATGGGATAAAATGTGGCATATACTTAGAGAAATGGGTACGCCAGAACATCTAATGTATCTATTACAAGCACTTTATGTAAATAACACCACTGATGTAAGAGTTAATAATGTGGTTTCGAAAAACTTCAAATTAAAATCTGGAGTACGGCAGGGATGTATAATATCCCCCATTCTGTTCAATATATATAGTGAACACATTATACGTCAAGTTTTTGAGGAATGGCAAGGTGGAGCAACGATAGGAGGAAGAAAAATAAAAAACCTACGTTATGTTGATGACACTGTTATATTGACGTTTTCACCAGAAGAACTGGAAGAAATTATGAATAGGCTAAGAACGGTGAGTACAGAATATGGTTTGAAAATAAATATACAGAAAACCAAAGTAATGATCATCGATAGAATCAGAAACAACCAACCGGAGATAAGAGAGTTGGCAGGTTACGAAGTGGTCAGACAATTTAATTACTTAGGCTCCGTTATTACTAACAGCGGAGGATGCGAAGACGAGATCCGTAGGCGCATCATAATGGCCAGATCGGCAACAGCCAAACTGACAAAAATATGGAAGAATACTGACATTACAGAAAACACAAAATTACGCCTTGTTCGAGCGTTAATATTTCCTATCGCCACCTACGCTTCAGAGACTTGGACCATCAAAAAAGCAGATTCAAAACGTATAATGGCATTTGAAATGTGGGTCTACCGGAGAATGTTGCGCATACCATGGACCGCACATCGCACAAATAATTCAATATTAGCCGAACTTAACATAAAAACTAGACTCAGCACAACTATCGACCAAAATATAATGAGATATTTTGGACATATAACTAGAAGAAGATAAGGCATGGAACAAATGATAGTTGAAGGCAACGTAGAGGGCAGAAGATCCAGAGGAAGATCTCCATTACGATGGTCGGACCAAATAAAGGACATGACTGGTTACTCATTCTCCGAAGCAAAACAACACGCACAGGAGAGAGAGAGAACTGGACAGAAATAGTCAAACGACTTACATGACGCCAGTACATCCTTACGAAGGAGAACAGATAGAGGAGGATATAGACAAGGCGAAAACGGCGGGTCCGTTGGGAAAAATGTTACCATGAGATTTTTGAAGTAAAAACTTCTTTAGGGACGTTGTGCACTTTTTGGATAGGGAAAAAAGCATTGAATTCGCGACCGTCATCGCGACCGTCATCGCGACCGTCATCGCGACCGTCATTGCGACCGTCATCGCTTATGCTATATATTAAGTATATGTATATATAAATTGTGTAGAGGTATTTAAATTTAAAATAAATGTAAAACATATTTTAAGATGGGGAAAAAGGATTTATTTTGCCACCGTCATCGCGACCGTCATCTCTTCGGCTAAATAAATTTTGTACGTATATACAATATGTGTATGTATATATAAATTGTATAGAAGTACCTATTTCAATTTAAAATAAATGTTAAACCAATTTTTGGACGGGAAAAAACATTTATTTGGCGACCGTCATCGTGACCGTCATCTCTTCGGCGAAATAAATTTTGTACGTATATACATATTATGTGTATGTATATATAAATTGTATATAAGTATTTAAATTTAAAATAAATGTAAAACCTATTTTAAGATGGGGAAAAGGATTTATTTAGCGACCGTCATCGCGACCGTCATTTCTTCGGCGAAATAAATTTTGTACGTATGTATATTATGTGTATGTATATATAAATTGTGTAGAAGTATTTAAATTTAAAATAAATGTAAAATCTATTTTAGGATGGGGAGAAAGGATTGATTTCGCGACTATCATCGTGATTGTCATCGCTTAGACGAAATAAATTTTGTACGTATATTATTATAATGTAGGTACGTATAATAATAGTAATATTATTGAAGTGAAAACTTCTTTAAGGACGTTGTGCACTTTTTAGATGGGAAAAAAGCATTGAATTCGTGGCCGTCATTGCTTCGGCGAAATAAATTTTGTACGTATACATATATATTATGATGTGTATGTATATATAAATAGTGTAGAAAGCACGCAACGCGTATATAATATTGGTATAACACCTATTTTTGAATGGGGATAAAGAATTCATTTCGCGACCGTCATCGTTTAGTCGAAATAAATTTTATATGTATATATATATTATTTTCTTCTTCAGCCTGTTTGCATCCACTCCTGGACAAAGGCCTCCCCATATGTTCTCCATTCTTCTCTGTTTTGTGCTATTTGGTGCCAGTTTCTCCCCATTTTTGCATTAATGTGTCTAGCCGTCGTTTTTGTGGTTTTCCTCTACTACGACTGTGCTCACGTGGTCTCCAATGTACAATGTTTCTCGTCCACATTTCGATGTTTTGTCGTGCCACATGTCCCAGCCAGGTCCGTTTAATTTGCATTTCAATTCTTCCAATTACCTATTCCACTTTCGTCCTGCTTCGCGCGTCCTCATTTTTGTATATGTTCCCTTAGAGATACCCCTAACATAGCTCATTTGAACGCCCTCTGTGTCGTTCTCAATCTATTGGCTGATACCTTTGTAAGTGTCATCGTCTCCATATTCTATACGTCATAATTGGTAGAATACAACTGTTGAATGCCCTTTCCTTTAGATTTATTGGTATCTTTTTGTTCTTCTACACATCACTGAGTCTTGCTACTGCTGCCCAAGTCATTCGGATTCTTTTAGTTATTTCTGCCGTTTGGCTTTCTTTCACTTCCATCTAAGTCGATTGTGACATATTGATTTGTCTTCACCTTTGTTTTATTTGTTTTTGTCCTCTGTCTAACTTCTCTCTCCGTTCTATTTTGCTTGTTGTTAGACCTTTTGATACATTTATTTGCATAGTTGCATTGTCGTATATGTATTTGAGGAGTATTCTATATCCAGAATCAATCCTGGCCTTATTCATTCCTTCTAATACGGCCCAGAGTTCTATGGAATCGAATGCCTTATTGTAATCCACAAATGCCAAATGAAGAGGTCCATTGTATTCGTTGCACTTTTCGATAAGTGTCGTTATTGTCTGTAGGTGTTCTATGGTACTATGTCAACAGGCTGGTAACTATCGAATTTATTTAATAGCCTGTTAGTAATTATTTTGGTAAGCATTCTGTACGGATGTGGCAAAAGGCTTATTGGTTTGAAATTTTCGCATTTGTGGTATGTACCTACATATTAGGTGTATGGGTGTATGGTGTATGTATATATAAATAGTATAGGATGCACGCAACGCGTGTATAATATAGTTATAGAACTTCTTTTTGGATTGAGAAAAAGCATTGAATTCGCAACCGTCATCGCTACGGCGAGATATTAGTAATTTATACACTATAGGTTGAATTGCGTATATATAAGTTCGAACGAAGTTATATTGGTTGGAGGAGGGATAGAGTGTGTACCCGAAGGAGCTTGCGAAGCAAGCGCATAAGGGGCCACACGGTCCCTACTTCAATCATTATAAGTGATTATTAGTGTTTAAAGTATTTTTGAAGTGAAAACTTCTGTAGCGATTTTGTGCACTTTCTGGATGGGGAAAAGCATTGAATTCGTGACCGTCATCGCTTCGCCGAAATAAATTTTGTACGTTTATGTATTATGTGTATGTATATATAAATAGTATGGGATGCACAAAATGGGTATATACTGTAGATACATATCACTTCTCTTTTGATGGGAAAAAAGCATTGAACTCGCGATCGTTATCGACATGGCAGATATTAGTGATTTATATACTATAGGTTGAATTGCGTGTAAGTTTGACCGAAGTGATACTGGTTGGAGGAGGGATAGAGTGTGTACTCGAAGGGGCTTGCTTCGTAAGGCCGATGTCAGATTATGCGTTTTGACCGGATGCGTTTCCGCCGCATCCGGTGAAAACGCATAGTGTGACAGATCGGTCCGGTTGCGTTGGAAACGGATGCGTTTTGAGACATCGCGCATCGTTACGCGCTTACAAAACTGCACCAGACTAAACGCATAGTGTGACAGGTCGGTGCGGTTGCGTTGGAAACGGATGCGTTTCCACCGCATCCGGTGAAAAGGCATAATGTGACATCGCACTAAGAGGTTTTCACTTCTGTCGGCACTTCCAAGAGTGCCCTAATTTTATTTTGCATAATCACATTCGTGAGACATCCCAGAATAAGGTTCAAGAAGTCGCCCACGTGAAAAGTGGTTCAATTTTTTTTTAATATTTTTTTTTAAATTGCAAAAATCAGTATTTTTAGCTCAGACAAATTTTTTCAGGTTTTTTGGAACATTCTGGACAAAAAAGGTCTCTTATAATTTTTCTCTAAAGTTGATATTTTTAGAGTTATAAGCAATTTAAAATTTGAAAAACTCGAAAATGACCCTTTTTAAGACTTAATAACTTGGTTAAAAATTATTATTATGAAAGTTAGAAAGTCACTAAATCAAAATTTAAAGCCTCCGCTACATGATCCTGAAGAAATCTGTGTTATAAATTTATTACTAAGCCCAACACCGAAAGGTACGAATGGGCTTAACTGATTAAATAAATAAAATAAATTTATTACTAAGCTGTTATTTTTAATTAATATCAATGGGCGGTTAGATCGTATTGACGCGGCTGTAAATGTGAGTGCAAGTAAGATGCACAATTGGACTGCCGGAATGGCATCTCTCACGCACTCAGCATTTATGGCCGCCTAATACGTGCATGGCGCTTATAATTATTACTTAAAAATAACAGCTTTTTAATAAAATAATGACAAAAATTTCTTCAGGATCTTGTAGGGGGTGAAATGGGCTGTTCCTTTCTATTTTTTGCGGTTGAGAGCGGACTGTAGACTATAGACTTTCTAATGGGTTGGAACAGCCACGGTGAGCAGACCTAGTATCACTATTCGGTGTAGGTATCTGCTCGTTTGGGGTAGATTAAAATGCTGGCTAAATATTATGCCGTTTAATGACAAGCGAAGACTTTATCAATTCATTAAATTAAATCTCACAGCGTCCGCCAAGGTTTTGTTTGTCTTGAGCGTTTGCCATGGGACTAAAGCCGCGTTCGCTCAGCATGTAGGGACAACGCATTAACCATACCGCCGCTCTTGAAATAATCTAGGATTATTTAAATACATTAAGTTATTAATAATAGATTGGACAAAGTCTTGGTTGGGGCTATGCATATCAACTATAAAATACTAGAACAAATTGGTTATAAGCATAAAAACAAGGTACGTTTACAAAGAAAACAAAACAATGAATAAAATGAATAAAAAAGTTCGTTTGATATTACTGCGTTATTAGAGAGTTTCAGTGTCCATTTCGATGGATAGGGGACAAACTTTAGTTATACTGTGTTTAACTATTCCATTTAAAGGTAATACACTTACAACGCCCACAACACCGTCCTTGCCAGGATGAAGTTCACAAATACGGCCTCGAGTCCATTGATATACAGGAGAATGTTCGTCTTTTAGAAGAACCATGTTGCCTAGCAGATTGGGTGTGTCTTTCTCAAAGCGCCATTTGTAGCGTTGCTGTAGGGTATGTAGGTATTCTGTTTTCCATCTAGACCAGAAGTGTTGAAGCATGAGCTGCAAATGCTGGTAGCGGGATAATCGATTTATGAATCCTTCTAACTTTAGGTCAGAGACCAGGCTTATGGGATGCCCAATTAAAAAATGTCCGGGCGTCAAGGCTTCCATATCGTTAGTATCATTGCTCAGAGGAAACAGAGGCCGGGAGTTCAGTACTACTTCAATTTGCACCAAAAAGGTATACAATTCCTTGTAAGACAATGGATTAGTATCAGTTAGGATTCTACGTAAATGAGTTTTTATTGACTTTACAGCACTTTCCCATATACCGCCAAAATGAGGAGATTTTGGGGGAATGAAGTGCCAATTAATTTTGTTTTCTTGGGAGAAGTTTTTAATATTGGAATTTGTTAAAATATCAGGAATCTTTAGTAGCTCGTTGTTGGCTCCAACAAAATTACTACCGTTATCAGAATAAATATCGGTGCACAACCCGCGTCTAGAAGTAACATGCCTTAGAACACTGATGAAACATTCAGAGGTTAAACCGCTTTTGTAGCCATGCACACGAACACACAAATATATGCTTTACTCAAGCGACGATTACGAAACTTTGATTCTCTCAAGAGAAAGGGTCCAGCATTGTTTACGCCAGAGCGGGTGAAGGGATGAGACATAGTGATGCGAGAAGGGGGTAAATCTCCCATTAGGTTTTTGATAGTTTTAGGGCTGGATTTAAAACAAGGAATGCATTTATGTAAAACCTTTCGAACAGCATTTCTTCCATTCAGGGGCCAAAAGTTTTGACGAACAAATGATAGAGTTGCTTGAGCTCCTGAATGAAGATTTCGTTTATGCTCTTGGGAAATAATGAGTTCAGTAAAATGGGTCTTATCAGGAAGTAAAATAGGGTGTTTGGAAGAGTATTGTAGATCGGCATTTCGCAATCTACCACCAACTCTTATAATATCATTTTTGTCGATAAAAACATGCAACGAGCTAAGTTTACTGGAAGGCATCACTTGACCTTGCTTTTTTAGGATTTGAATATCTTCAAGAAAATTGCGAGATTGAATGTGTTTTATAAGAAATATTTTTCCCTTTTCGATTTCATGATCGGTCAGATCACCAAACATTCTAGACTCTTTAGCAAACTTGAGGTTTGATATAAATCTTAGACAATATGCGGTTACATTGATAAGCTTAGAATAGCTGGAGAATCTTTCGATAAGAAGGTAAACTGCATCGGATTTGATTTCCTGGGTGGACATAATAATAAATTTTGGATTTATTTCTGGTAAATCCTGATCTAGATTTTTTGCAAAGTTAGAAATGTGATTAGTTGTGGACCAGGTCTCATTTGGTTGAGATAAGAACGTGGGCCCATGCCACCATAATTCAGAATTATGTAGATCAGTAGGGGTGGATCCTCTGGATAAGATATCAGCGGGATTAGAATCGGAGCGTATATGACACCAATTGACAATGCTTGATAATTTTTGTATCTCTGATACACGGTTACAGACAAAAGTTTTTAAAATACGAGGTTCAAGAGATAACCATGTTGAGGTGGGAGATGATGCATCAAACACGATACGGGTTTTGGTAGTTAAACTTTCTTGCTTCTCGACAGCATGATGTGGTAAATAATAAGATATTATCGAACTCGATTTGTCCGTCTGTAGACCAATTGGAGACATATGTCCCAAAGTGATGTATTCTGACATAAAATCGTTATATGCTTTATTTAGCAAAGAGTTTCTTTGAAGTTTCCTTTCGATTGACAAAAATCGTTTTACAGCGGAATTGTAAGATTCACCAAGTTGAGTAATTTGAGGTTTAGTAGGCAGGTTTACTTGAAAACGACCCGTATTGTTACGTATTGTGGTAGATTTGAAGTAAGTTTCACACGCTTCCTCTTCCTGAGTATACTTAGAAGAAGAAGACAAGTTATAGTTTTCTTCTATTTTCCAGAAGTTTTCAATACTAGATTGGAGTTGATCATTAGAAGATGTTAATAAGCAAGAGTCAATAGTTGTGTTCAAAGAACAAGCATTCGGAGGGACGGGACCGCTAACAATCCATCCTAATTTGGTTTGTTGCAAAATTGGTTGATTTTTATTACCCCTGATTTGACCTGAGCTTAAGATAATAAAAAGCAATCCTGCTCCTATGAGAAGATGTACTTCAGAGGGGTCATAAAAATTGGGATCAGCAAGAAAAATATTGTCAGGTATATTTAAATGAGTAGTGTTGATATAATGTTGAGGCGTTAAATCGGTAATACGATCGATAACAGGAGCAGGCATTTTAAATGTATAATCACCGTTTAAGGATTTTACTTCTAAATTTACTTTTTTGGTTAAGGAAGTAGTTGATAAATTAATGCCAGAGATTGGCAAGTCAACATGTTCGGAAGTAAGATTTAATTTTTCAAAAAGTTCCTGCGTTATAAAGTTGGATTGACTACCACTATCTAGAACTGCTCTGGTTAGTATAGGTTGGCGATTTTTGTTAAGTGTTTTCACAACGGCGGTTGATAACAGTATAAACGAATTAGGGCTTTGATTGGTTGAGTGCAAGTTACAAGAGGATTGTGAAGATGTGGAATTATTTGGTTGGATAATTGAATTTTGCGAGGTGGATGCAGAACCATTAAATTTGTGGGTTGGCGTGGTTTCACTCGTGTTATTGATGACTTTATTTCTATGCAATAGGCTATGATTCCAGAGGCTATTCCAGATACAGAATGCTAATACATAATATATATAAGAAAGCAACAATGACAGTACAATTGGAAGAAACCACAAAACCCATACCAATTAACAGAGGAGTGCGACAGGGAGATGTTATTTCTCCTAAACTATTTACTTTAGCACTGGAAGATGTTTTCAAAACAATGGAATGGACAAACATGGGAATAAACATAAATGGAAAGAAGCTAAACCACCAAAGATATGCAGACGATGTAGTAGTCATAGCATCAAGTTTTGAAGAACTACAAACCATGCTAACAGAACTAGCAAATGAATCCGAACAAATAGGTCTAAAAATGAATTTTGCCAAAAACAAAAACAATGACAAACACACAAGACAATAGAAACGTAATACTAAACGACACCACAATAGAAGCGGTTAATGATTATATATATTTGGGACAGATTATAAAAATAAATAAGGAAAACCAAACAGCGGAGGTAAAAAGAAGGGTCAGATTAGCCTGGGCAGGATTTGGAAAATTAAAATGGGTCCTAAAGAATAAAAAAAATAAAACAATACTTAAAAACAAGAGTGTTTGACCAGTGCATACTCCTAATTCTCACATATGCATGCCAAACATGGACCTTGACCAAGGTAAACATGGATAAAATAATAAAGACACAAAGAGCCATGGAGAGAGCAATGTTAGGAGTAAAATTGACAGACAAAAAGCAAAACAACTGGGTCAGAAATAGAACAAAAGTCAAAGACGCAGGTCAACATATAACCAGGCTAAAATGGAGCTTCGCAGGTCATAACGCTAGACAAACGGACAATAGGTGGAATAGCACGATACAACAATGGAGACCATGGACAGGAAAGAGAGCAAGAGGACGACCCCAGATGAGATGGGGAGACGACATTAAAAAGATAGGAGGAACGCACTGGAAACAGAAAGCACTAAACAGAGGCGAATGGAGGAAACTGGGGGAAGCCTATGTTCAGAATTGGACGAATTAAAGGGCAAAAGAAGAAGAAGAAGAGGCTATGATGTTTACCCTGGCAGCTTTTACAAAGGTGGATAGATTTGCATTCACTAGATTTATGACAAAATCGTAAACAGTTGGTACATAAAAAAGCCTTTTTTGCCTCAGAAAATCGATCAGGTACAGACGTGCTATGAAACCTGGTGCAAGAATAAATGAAATGATTATCGGCACATAAAGGACATTTGTTTTTGTTTTGAGTTAAAAGTGAATGGCTATTCGATTTAAATGATTGCTTATGAATTTGATCGTATCTTTTATCATTTCCTCTTGCGTTTAACTTACATTCAATAGACTCCAAAAATTTACATCTATCACTTAAAAATTCAGTGAATTGACTAATAGTAGGTGATTGAATATTTTTGGTAACCTTTTCCCATTTTTTACGAGAGGTTATATCTAGCTCTGAGGTTAAAAGGTAAATCAAAATAGCATTCCATTCGGAGACGTTTTCTCCTAGGTTCTCTAATGATTTGTAGTTATTTTTTGAACTTGTCTGCAAATTTTCATAGAGCGTGGGATGATTCATTCTTAACAAGGCTTATTTCAACAATGGCCTTGATATGAGCATGAGTGATGGCTTTCTTGTTCTCGTAGCGCTCAGTTAGTAATTGCCATGCGACATCGTAGTTTGCTGCAGTAGCAGAAAGGGACTTTATGATTTGAGCTGCTTTGCCTTTTAAACTGCCTTTGAGATAATAGAATTTCTCAATATTTTAAATATTAGAATTTTTATTGATTAATGCTTCAAAGGTTTGTTTATAGGCTCAATTTCATAGCTTCCTTGAAATTCAGCTAAAAGGAATTGGGGGTAAATAGGTATTTACATGATGATTAGGAGGAGTGATTGAAGAAGACTGTGCTAATGGTGGAGCTGGGGGCTCAAGATTGAATTTCGCTTTGGCCATAGAGGCATAATATCTGGTTTCGAATTTATTTCTTTCATCTTCTTGAAGATCAATTTCAGGAAGATCATTTGTTAAACAAAGCTGTTCAATATCACCTTGTATTTTTTCAAATTCTATAGGAAGATTTTTTAGAGTATTTAAACGAGTTTGTAAGTCAATACGACTGGTGCATGATAACGGAGTAACGCATTTTTTTACAAAGTTATCAAATCTGGTTAAGGATGCTTTAATTATACCACGACGAGCTACTAAATATTTAAGCTTATCTTTAACGTCTTCTTCTGCCATGGTTCGACTAATTTAAAAACGTTAAACAGTAAGCGTTAAGTCGTAATATATAACTTAATTAGATGACCCTGTTTATACAAAGCAGGTACGCCTATGTCAATTAAATTTTGATTTAATATTACAATTTTTATTAGAATGGTTTGGAATTCAAATTAAAATATTTTAACTAACCTTTGGAAAGTTTGGTTGCGCCTATGGCGAGGCAAAATGAATTAAAAAAAAACTTTAATCAATTTTAAAGGAAGTTGGTTGCGCCTATGGTGGGGCAAAATAAAATTTAAATATTTTAATTAGCTTTAAAAGCGTTTGGGTGCGCCTATGGTGAGGCAAACTAAATTTAAAATATTTTAATTAACTTTAAAATAATTTAGTTGCGCCTATGGTGAGGCAAAATAAAATTAAAATATTTTAATTAGCTGTAAAAGCGTTTGGGTGCGCCTATGGTGAAGAAAAAATAAAATTAAAATATTTTAATTAGCTTTAGAAGCGTTTGGTTCCGCCTATGGTGAGGGAAACTAAATTTGAAGTATTTTAGTTAACCTTAAAATAATTTGGTTGCACCTATGGTGAGGCAAAATAAAAACTTAAATATTTTAATTACCTTTAGAAGCGTTTGGCTGCGCCTATGGGAAGGCAAAATAAAATTTAAAATATTTTAATTAGTTTTAAATAAAATTGGTTGCGCCTATGGTAAGGCAAAAATAAAATATTTTAATTATCTTTAAAGAATTTGGTTGCGCCTATGGTGAGGCAAATGAATGTTTAAACGAGTAAGTAACTTTAAAATTATGTTATCCACGCCAATGGTAGGCTTGAAAAGCTTAAGTATAAGCTCAGAATGGATAAAAAAAGGCTTTATTGAAATTTGACGATTATTTTTCAGTTAAAATATATGTCAGGAACCCGACTGTCATCCATTGACTTTAAAAAACGTGTAGGTATCTCACGCTAATGCAAATTAAAGTTATACGATGTGAGGAACTGACCTGTATTCTTCGCTCTGAGTTTACCTGATGCGACAACGCATTAACCAGGGGGGCATTGAACTTTGATTTAGTCACTTTCTGACTTTCATAATAATAACTTTTAACCGAGTTATTAAGCCTTGAAAATCGCCATTTTTCGTTTTTTTTTTTAAGTTTTAAATTGCTTATAACTAAAAAACGATCAACTTTAGAGAAAAATTAGAAGAGATCTTTTTTATCCAGAATGGTCCAAAAAACCTACAAAAAAATTGTTCGGGCCAAAAATATTGATTTTTGCAATTTGATTAAAAAAAATGTTTTAAAAAAATTTGGACGACTTTTCACGTGGGCGACTTGCACCTTATTCTGGGATGTCTCACGAATGTGATTATGCAAAAAATCTCATGGGAATATTTCGAATAGGTATATATAATATTTCGAACCCGCCGTTTTCGCCTTGTCTAATATAGCAATCTAGAATAATCTAGATATAATCATAAAGTTTACCAAAGCTTCCAAGAAATAGGTAGCTTCCAAGAAATAGGTAGAAAATTCCAAATAGGTAGGTAGCTTCCAAAAAATTCGCTAGACTTCAGAGACTTCGATGATCTGGTCATATAGTGCAAATATGGGAGGCAGAAAATATAGGACGACATTTGGGCTATAGCGATATTGGAAGCAAAGTGCTCTCCTAGTGTTATTCTACCGAGTGGTGCTATGACTTACAACGAAAGTGTTAACAAAATAATTTTGTTATCTTGGTTCCTCCACCTCATTTCTTTAGCCCTTGTCAGGGCGTGGTGATAGTCCAAATATTGTTATCGCCCTTTTTGAATAATAGGATTAGCTCGCTTGTTCTCAATTGTTCTGATATTTTACTGTGTCTAATAATCAGTTGATCCGTCTTTGCCGTTCCCCTATATTTCATTTGGTTATCCCTTATTTACCTGCAGCTATTCTGTTTTTTAGTTGTTCAAGTGTTTTTGCACTTCATGCTTGCTTATGTAAACTTCTTTGTGTATGGTATTTTCTGGTGTTTGTAGTTCCAGCATAATTTGTTGTTTAACTTCTTAATACAGTCAAAAAATATAGAAATAGCTACTGGAGTACGACAGGGTGACTCTTTATCACCATCACTATTTAATATGGCCATAGAAGGAACAATAAGAGTTGCAGAAATAAAAGGTAAAAAATTATAACATCGACGTCGCAACTTGTAGCGTACGCTGACAACATAGCATTGGTTAGCAGAAACCTACAAAGTTTAACGGAAGAACTTGCAAAGTTATGCAAGAAAGCAGAAAGGGGTTTGACAATAAATCAAAACAAAACAAAAAAATACCAAATATGCTTAAGAAAAAAATAGAGTTAATGTGACAAGGTCAAATATTGACGAATATGAGTTTGAAAGTTCCAGTTAATGGAAATGATGATAGAAGCATAGTAATCAATAAAATAATCCTGGCAGTATACAGAACCAACTGGAAATACAACTTCCTCAAAGATAAGAAGCTTAGATAGTACTGAAGTATTGTATCTGGCATAGAAACATGAAGCAAGATTAAGGAGTCTAGTGAGATATTTAATTCGGAGAATAACAGGCACGCTAAACTTAGGTAATATGTAGTAATACTGAATTTAGAAGACTGATGAAGTACGACCAATATCACATAGACCACAAGGAAGACCCAAAACCAGATGGGAGAACCAAATATTTGAGGACCAGAAGAAGAGTTAAAGAAAAGGTAACCATGAGCAAAAACAGAAACGAATGGAAAAATCTGCATCTGCGATCCAGCGAATTCTGCGAGTGAATTCTACATCTGAGACTCTTCAGTTTGTTTAGATGTCGCTGGATTGCGTCCCAATGGGGATTTCAATGATCTTTGAAATTTCCCCTAAATAGACGGGCTAGCTGGTTTTCGTTTCAGAGGTGTGCACGCTAGCTCTGTTGAGGAAGCCTGCAATGGCAGAAACAGCTATCCAGGGATTGTGCATCCCGCTGAATCGAAAACAAGCAAAACCATCTTTTACTTTAATAATTATTCCACGATGCATGGAATAAGTCGAGTCCCTCGAGTCTTTTATTGTTACTATTATTTTTCAAGCGATATATTTGACTCAAGATATTAGATCGCAATATTTCCAGTGATTGCGTATTGGATTAAAATCGTTTTCCCCTTGTACTTTGTCGCTGATATTTCCACTTGAAATAATCCAATACTTTTAATTGAAACCTTGAAAAGAGCCTCGACTGAAGATTAAAAGTTTGGAGAGATGTTATTAATTTAACTGTCCAAATACATGTAGCTTCACGGGTCTTTCATACTGCCACGCTACTTTCCGCCGACTCTAAATTGCCACACGGTCTCACTTGCCATGCCGCTAGTTCCAGGGGTGACACCATAATATGTTTTTGGGGTGTCATTTTATTTAACTTTGTTAGAAAGCATTATGTCTGTCAGGAGAGAAAAATTATATCTGCAGATTTCGGGAGTGCGTGTTTCGTAAGTACACTGTAAAAAGGAAATTACATTCCTCCAATCTGCCTCAAGAACAATAAGGATTTACCTCGAGAAAATCCTACACGGAAGCGGTTTTTTAAAGATATACCGGTATTTATATGTTGTATACTAGTAATAGCAAAACTAAAACAAAAATTAGCCAGATTAAATTACCAAGTAGGGCGCCTTCAAGAGAAAAATGTAGTAGACAGACTAGAGAAGAAATAAATAAAATGAAATGGAATCCAGTTAAACAAGAAATTGAAGAAGAAAATTGTATACGAAAAATGCATATAATCGACGTCAAAACTGATTCGATGAAGAATTTAGGAATGCTTTGGCAAAAAGAAACAAGGCAAAACTGCAAAGAGACAGAGAAAATACACAAACTTCGCCCAAAAACTATGTGGCTAGAAGAAAAGATGTTAAAAGAATTCACAGAAAGAAGAAAAAGAACAGCTAGAAAATCAATTAAAAAACATAGAATGTAACGATATGCCTTCAGCTTGGCAGTCAGTAGCTCAACAGCAGAGGACCAAGCGCGCATCATATCCAACAAACTCCCACTAGACGCATTAATTAACGGCATTAGACGTTACTGTGGCCCCAGCATTAGTGTACTGAACTAAAAAGAAACTCAACCTGCAGCGGCAGCTATGCGACGGATCGAGTCGGAACACTGCCGGGGAGAAGGTACTCTGTATTGAAGAGATGCTTCGCTGAAATTGTAACCGCCGTTAGCGGTAGCTGCCATTTCCGATCCGGAGTTGTTGGATAGGTAGCTGTGTGTAGATGTTTTAATTGTGATTACACTGGATTGAAGTATAATGGGCTGCGAGTATGTGTGTGATTATGTAGATGTATATTGATTCCCTATGTTGATTTAAAAGAGGATTATGACTTCATAAACCCAAGAATGCTATATGAGGCCATGAAAATATTATAAATACCAGAAAAGCTTATAAGGATAGTGATAATGAACCTTAGAAATACGAGAAATAGAAACCTTTCAAGAAAGTTCACACGATTCGGCAACGTAGGTCACAAGCTCTTCTATAAAAATTATAAGACCTATAAAAATCTGCGATCAATTCCCTGTGTTGGTTTTAGCCCCTATAAATCTGGAACGAAGGTTGGAAGACTGGGCACTTACACAATACACAAAAACATAAAGATAAAAAACTACAAGAGAAAAATACCTAATACATCTGTCTCAAAATTCGTATTATACTGTATAAAATACTGAAGCATCCCCATTCTGATTTATGGATCAGAGGAATGGACCCTAACCAAGACAGACTAACCCTCTCTATCGATTTTTGAAAGAACCATTTGGATTTGAAGTTCCACTTAAAAAAAACGGAGCTCGGAAAGGTCTCCCCTTCACTTTAAGGTGGTGGTATTTTACGAGTACGATCACATTAAAGGGTTATAACTTTTACATCTTTTTTACATGTCTTGTATAAATTTGATCATAAAATCCAGAACTTTATTTATAAACTGTTCAATTTTCAGCTCTTAATGTTAATAAACAATGGGAATATGATTTTAAGGAAAAATTTATCTTGGTGCCTGTGGGTCGTATAAGGTTCTTTTTTTAAGATTTTGCTTTTTACTATCTTTTTTTGTCATCAGCTATCTCTTATATACCTTGCAGAATCTTCAAAAACCTGTATAAGATTTTTTCAGCTGCTTTTTTTTTCTTTACTGGCCTATTATTTACATCTCGTATTTTTTTAGTCTGGTGCCTCATTCATAAGAAGACTTAAATAAAATAGCTCTGCACAAACATATATACTTACACACTGAATATATAACGAGTAATACAAAAACGCAATTTGGATATTGAGTGGGGCATATGTCGCGCGCCTATGTATTTTCCTATAGCATTAAAATGAATCACTCGCCATTTTTCACTGGTAAAAGTGAATATCATTGAGAAAGTTTAGTCTTTCCCTATGCTTTGGGAATCTCGTGAATAACCTTTTTGGATCAAAAGGTTTCATTGTATACATTGCAAAAGCAATGACAAATGCCAAACTTTGGTCGACTTACAATTCTATATAGACTGTATTTTTCTTTTGTTGCTTTGTCATTGCTTTGTGTTCACTATTGAAATCGTTAAGTTATTTTAATTTTTTCTGCCTTTGGAGCTACCCTAAATCCTGGAAATCAATATTTTTGTTTACATCGTAGGCGTCTATTGACAATCATTTCTTTGACCGATTTTTTTTTTACAAAAGCGGTTCTTCAAAATTATCTACTCCATACAATTTTTTGAAAAACTTTTTCTTGCTAATAACACTTTAACAGTGCCAAAAAAATTAATTATTGTTCATCTATTACTTTAATGTCTGTTTGTTACTGAATAATACTGATTTTTTCAGGACAGACATGTTATTTTTGTAAAATGAAATTTAAGATTTCGTTCGGGTTATTAATTACTGTTTTACATATTTAGTATAAATCAAAATGTATTTTTGGACTGGCCTATCGGCTCTGAACGAGTTTAGTTGGTTGAAAGTTTTGCACCGACTTTTACTCAATTTTATGTGGTTAATCCAAAACATTAATTAGTGTAATTTGGAAGATAAAGAAAATAAACAGTGGTGAACAGATTGGTGATATTTTCTCATTGCTGCGGCGGCGGGTTCCAGCCAACACGCAGGTATTCCAGCATTTATTATTCAATTGTCTAGTTTTTTGCTGTCTACTTATTAAAAACAAAGTAATTAGTACGGTCAATTGCCTCGGCTTTTGACATACCAATAGGTAGGCAACATATTTTACAATATGAATTGCTGTTTGCGGATACTCCAGGAGAAATATAAACATTAATATTGACCACTCCATTGTTTTTGACTACAAAAGCAATAAAATTATGGATAATCAATCTACAGTCAATAATAACTCATCAATGCCTTCATCTAGTAACACTCAATCTTCAACACCCACATCTTACGTAACTGCAATAAAATCCAGATCGAAGCCTTCCTTCCCGAAAAAGGAACAAGCAATTATTTATCATTCAGAACAGAACTTAAAACTATTCGATTATGTAAAATGCACAGATGATATTGTTGGTCTCAAAAATATAATATTTGCATCTAGAATCTCGAATAACCGGATTTGAATATACCTAAGCAAAGTTGAACTTGTTGACCAGCTTATTTCAAACCATCCCATTGTTTCAGTAAACGGTCTAGACCTACCTATCAGAAGATTAGTTACTCCAGCAAAACGTATCCTAATCTCGAATGTCAGTCCCTCAATTCCCCACGTTCTCGTAGAATCTGCTCTACGCGGCATTAGTTTACAACTCGCTTCTCCCGTTTCTTTCTTAAAAGCTGGAATGCAAGGAGATGAATATACCCATATTCTTTCATTTCGAAGACAAGTATACATAATCCCACCTACCGAAAATTATGAGCTTCACATTGAATTCGATTCCACAACAAACCGTATATTCCTATCTACTGATAAGATGAAATGTTTCATATGGAAACAAACAGGTCATACAGCCGAAAATTGTACAAATTGTCAAAACACTATTGGTCCTCAATCTTCCGGTGAACAATCATGTGTGTCCGGTGAACAAACAAAAACTGTGTCCCCTCCTATAGAACACTTATCTCATGAGCCTACACATGGACACAAAAGACCACTCTCTAGCCCACTGAGCACACCAGATTCCTCTCCTCTCGATAATCTTACATCTAATTCTCAAACTGAAAGCTCGTCATTGATGCCCCCTCCTAAAGATTCTTTAGCAAGTAACATAAAGCACGTAAAGAAAAAGTCAAAAATGGATCCGACAGATAAATCCAAAATATCAGATAAGAAAATCTAAGCAAATGATGAGAGATCTCTACACCAACAGCCCACAAGTTTTCTCTACTCCACTAGATAATCTCATAGCCTTTCTTGAGAACGCCCCAGGAAGTAATAATATGACAGAAGAAGCCAACCAATTTACTTTTAACCTTAACTCGCTATTATCTGACATGTATGAAATTTATCCACACCTAACCACCAGAGGACTAAAAAATAAATTCACAAGAATATCAAAGAAGCTCAAACGGGAACTATCTGCACAAACAGACGCTACAGGTAGCCTTTTATCAGAAACATCTATGGATACCTCTGACGGTGATGACTCAACCGATCATTTACAACAACCTGAAACATCCAAAAATCAATAACTTTCACACTACTTCAATGGAATTGTGACGGATTCTTCTGCCGCTTAGAAAGAATCCAACAACTTATTAGCGACACTAATCCAAATATATTATGCCTACAAGAAACAAATTTCAAACAAACTCATAATATTGTTCTTAAGGGTTATAAAGGCTATCATCACATAAGAACAGAATGCCTTAGAGCAAGTGGAGGAACCTCAATTTTTGTCGACCAAGACGTCTATTCAACACATTTACCTTTAGTTACAAACCTAGAAGCAATCGCAGTAACCATATGGTGCCCTAAAAGAATAACTATCTGCAGTATATACATCCCACCAAGTTACAATCCAACTGAAGCTGAACTAGTAGACTTAATTTTTCAACTTCCAGCACCATTTTTAATTGTCGGAGACTTTAATGCCCACAATATTTCATGGGGATCACAAACCACATACGGTAGAGGAAAAGTTGTAGAGAACGTACTAAACATTACTGACACATGTTTTCTAAATAATGGTTCCAACACTCATTTCAATATTTCCACCGGAAGTTTCTCAGCGATTGACCTAAGCCTATGCGATTCCAAAACATATTCTTCTCTTACATGGAATGTTGTAGATGATCTACATGATAGTAACCATTTTCCCATCCTCATAACGAATAACGAAGAAAAATCATCAGAAACAATAGTAAAATGGAAGATTTCTAATGCGGACTGGGCAAGTTTTAGAACTGAAATTAACCATCAAATAGAACAATTTTCCTTCTCTGGTAACATAGATAATGATGTAGATAATTTTAACAAATGCATTATCTCTGCTGCTGATATTTACATAGGAAAAAGTATAATAACTCCTAAACGAAAATGTACTCCTTGGTGGAATGAACGTTGTACAACTGCCGTAAAAGAATACAAGACCGCTTTTAATAGATATCGTCGAAACAAAAGTGAAGAAAACCTCATTAATTTTAAAAAGCTTAGAGCCAAAGCGAGGTATGTCTTAAAACAAAATAAGAAGCACCCTTGGAAGAACTACGTTTCCACTATAACAGGTAATACTCCTCCTTCTCAAGTGTGGAAAAAATTAATCAAATGAGGGAAAAAATACACACACAAAAATTCCAGCTATTTTACATAAAACTAATTTAGTTATGGATGACCAAGAAATTGTTAACGTAATTGCCGAAAATTTCTATCAACGGTTTAAAAATAAGAACATACCCAAACAAGCAAACCCTTCTGTACAATATCCTTCTCAATCACTCGAATTTGACTCTACTGTCTTAAACACTCCTTTTACACTTCAGGAATTATTAAATGTTCTTCCAACTTGTAACAATTCGGCTGCAGGTCCCGACAACATCCCCTTCGTATTCCTCAAAAATCTCCCTACGTCTGCCATCAAAAAAATTTTAATACTCTACAACATAATATGGACCGATCAAAAATTTCCAACATTATGGAGGGAATCTATCGTTATACCAATCAAGAAACAAGACAAGTCCTCTACTAACCCAAATTCGTACCGTCCTATTTCACTAACATGCACCTTGTGTAAACTTCTATCTAGATAAACTAATAAACAAAAGACTAATATGGTATGTAGAAAAATACAAAATTTTAGATTCAGCTCAATCTGGATTTCGTCCGTCCCGAAGCACGGCTGACAACTTAGTAATGCTACAAACAGAAATCACAACCGCTTTTCAAAACAAACAAGATTTAATAGCAACATCATTTGATATCGAGAGCGCTTTTGATACTTTACTACATTCTACTGTATTAACCAAATTAAAGGAATACAATATTTCAGGAAATAGGGTAGAGGTACCGGTTGCGGCCACTTTAAGCTAAACTTTCTATTAAATCTTTTGTCGTATCAAAAATGAATTTAAGTTTCGAATGATTTACGGACTAAACTTTTATAATATATTTCTAAATTAATTTAAAACTGTGAACATCGGATACTATTATAGAAATTTCAAGTAAAAACAATTTAAAATCATCGAAGCTAATTTCACCAGCTCCGGCCACAAAAGCACCAATAGGGGCCACGTTGTGCACCAGTTGTGGCCATGATAAAAAAGTAAAAATGAAATATAAAAAATAATAAAGATGAAGATAAGAAAAGTGTAAATAAAAGTAAATAAAAAGTAGGTTAATAGTCATTTATTATTTGGACATGAGATAATAAAAAAACACATAAAATATAACAAATAAACTAAAAAATATTCTTAATGTAAAAGAAATCGTATTAAAGGTAGGTAACTTAGATGACGAGGGTAATTAACACCACTTTTTTTTTAATTAGACATTTCGGGTACATCATATATTCCCCTAGAATTAATTTTCTTAGATTCAGAAATTGTCTGAACAACCTCACACTTTTCGTATATAAGCTCGTCTTTTTTTTCTGGCCACTTCCAGTGATTCAACGTTTTGACCATTGTTGAAACAGCATAATCGTTACTATCAATTTTGGTAATTACACCAGGATATAATGAGTAATCGCATTTTACAATGACATAGTCATTTTCTTTCAGTGTGTTTTCAAGTGAAATTTATGTTTTCTGCTTTTCATTTTCTTTCGGTGTGTTTTCAAGTGCACTTTCTGTCTTCGGCTTTTCGTTTTCTTTCAGGGTGTTTTCAAGTGCAATTTCTGTCTTCTGCTTTTCATTTTTTTTCAGTGTGTTTTCAAGAGTAATTTCTGTTTTCTGTTTTTTATATATTTTTAGGTTCTTTTTCATTTCTTGTGCTACAACACGTTTCCGTCGATTTTCTTCTCTTTTCTTCTTGTTTTCTTCTTTTTTCTTAATTATATTCTCTTTCTCCAGTTCTTTTCTCTCAGCATCAGCAAGCCAGCGTTCATATGTCAAGACACTTAAGACATATTCTCTCTTTTTAGATTTTTCGTTTGTCTTTGGCCGGGGTATTACTAATATATTGCTTAAAATATTTATTTTATTACTAGATTCTTCTAAACTTTCCTTTAATTCACTTTTAATATCAGATGTTATTGTAGTATCAAACTCTGAATTCTTTTTTATTTATAATTTTTGTTCTTCTATGTTTATAACACTACAGCTTGGTAACATTTCAACTAAGTCAACTGATGTTTGAGGTAACTCTTGGATTTTATTATCTTCAGGAAACATTTCGCTAAGTATGTTACCTACCCCAGTAGCCGTAATTTCCAAATTATCTACAACTAATGATGACTCATTATTAATCCCATCTTCAATAACTGAACTCTCAGCTGTAATATGTTGAAATTCTGGAAATGGAAATTCCATGACATCTTCGGCATTTGGTAAATGCGAATTGAATGAAAGAACAGGTAAACTTTCATTCAAATCGCATTTAATCTTTGTCCATACATCAAATAGCATTTTAGCTTGTTTAATACTAGTCTTCTGTCCTTGATTATATTGAAATTTAAATTCATCTAGAACTGTATTTTCTATCTTCGATTCTAAGTAGGACAGATATCCCTCTTTAAAATTAAAACTGGATATTTCAGATATTTCAGACTTGTTTACTGATTGATCTAAAGAACTAAACGAGATTTTACTTTGATCCAGGCATTTACTGTAGTCTACATTTTCCGAATTAAATGGATAAAGGCCACACTTTCGAAATCCATTAATTATTGCAGATTTAAAGGATACTTTCGATAAAATCATGTGCAATACATTCGGAACGTCTTGTTTTTGTATTTCCCTTCCGTCATTGTCCAATCTGTAGGTTCTTAATGTTTTCTTCCATTGACACTTTAGAGAGAAAAATAGGGAAACGTCTAATGGTTGTAAGATGTGTGGTGTTCGGATATAAACACACAACTATAATTCCATGATCGCGACAAAATCTACTTAATTGTAAACTTAAATGAGACGTATGTCCATCCAAGAAAACAATTACAGGAAGAACGTAGTTTTGTTTAATTAAAAATGGATGAAACACGTTCTGAAAATATTCAAAGAATGATTCTGCTGTCATCCATCCATTTGTTGACTTCCCAATCCCCAATGAGGTGGTGCTGCTTTAAAATATGTAGATGGAATTCTTTCAAATTTGTACATTGTTGGAGGTGTAATAGCTGCACGAGCTTTGCTGATGTACTCGGATTGTTTGACTGAAAGTTCTGGGTGTCGCGTCATGAAACTATCAAACCATTTGCGGCCGGGCCGATTGTTGGTGAAAGGATTTTTTCTTTTATTCTCATTCAATATTTTTGAACAGAATAGCACAGTCCATCTTTGGTCACCGGGAAACCTCTTTCACACGAAGTTTTCATCCATGAGCATAATGTTTTTTCGAGATCATCTCCCAACACACACGTTGGTCCTACTTTACCAGTTGTTTCCGGCCGACTACCATCTAATTTATATTTAAGGGTACTTCTGGGGATTTGAAATGTTTTGGAAGCGGTTTGAACAGGCATGCCAAGTCTAACTGCATCTAAAGCATTTTTTAATGCTTCTGGTGTATAATTAAACAATTGGCGTTTTAATTCCTTTTGTTTTCTGCACTTTTCATTTTTTTTAATTGTTGCCATTTTGTCACTGAAAAAAAAATTATATTGAAACACATTTGTTTTCAATGGGCTTCTAATTCTAGATAAGCAAATAATGAAATTCTCTAACTTTTAATTAGTTTTATTAAATAGTTGATTAATAAAAGCAAAATCGAGTTGAAATTTCTTGTCTTAAGTTAAAAACTATAGAAAACGTAAAATATTTTGTTGATATCAAAATGTAAAAATTTCTATATTTGTTCTTCATTTCAGTATGTCGAAATGTCAGCAACGAGGGTTCAGTTATTTCAAATATTAATTTAATACTCAAATTAATAAAAATGTGCTAATTCTGGCGACAGTGGCCGCAAATCAAAATATGCATACCCGGTTGAGGCCACAGTAATGGCCTAAGCTGGAGCTTAATACGATTTCCAAGTACCGGTTCCGGCCACAGTAAATATTAAATGAAAGGTTGATTTTATTTGAAGTTATTTTATGAAAACTGATATAATGAAACCTTTTAAATACATTACAATGGATTATTTGGATATATCTTATAAATACAGAGAATGAACTACAAGTAAACTTACCTTTGTTCCTTAACAAATTTCTTAAGAAATCTATAGAAGCGTCATACACACACTTTCATAATACGCCATATTTAAACCGGCAGCGTCACCTACTGTCAATTTTTATAATTAAAAGCAAAAGTATTTGAATTTCTCGTTTCGAGATGTCGTTTTACATTTGAGTAAAAGTGCAACTTAATAAATACAAAATAATAGACGGATGGCCGCAACTGGTGCATTGGCCGCAACCGGTACCTCTACCCTACATTATCTTTTATCGAACAGTTTCTCTCTTGTCGCCGCTTTAAAGTATTAATTAACGGAAAAGCTTCCTCAACTTACGTTCAAGAAAACGGAGTACCCCAAGGTTCGGTTCTAAGCTCCACTTTATTCATAATCACTATCAATGATATTTGCAGTAATATTCATAGCCCAGTGAAGCATAACTTATACGCAGATGACCTCATGTTATATTGCCGCGGTAAAGATACGTTCACAACTACAAAAATCCAAAATGCAGTAAATGAACTAACTTCTTGGTCTTAAATTTTTGGTATTCATTTCTCTGCTGAAAAATCAAAAGTACTCAAATTTAGTTGAAGAACACGTAGCATTATATCACCTCAAAATTACATTAAATGGTACTCTGCTCACGGTATGGAATGAACAAAAAATACTAGGTTTAATATTTGATAATCGACTAACATGGAAACCACAGATTACAAATGTCAAAGTTAATTGCTCAACCAGATTAAATTTATTAAAATCTATAGCAAACCATCACTGGGGAGATGATGAGGACGTCCTAATTAAGATTTACAGATCTCTCATTCGCTCTCGCTTAGATTATGGATGCTTTGTATACATGTCAGCATCAAAGTCTTATGTAAGAACTCTTGACACTATTCAGAATAACGCATTACGAATCTGTCTTAGAGTTTTCAGGTCCAGTCCCACCGAAAGCCTTCGTTGCGAGGCAGGTGAACTTCCTCTTTCACTTCGTAGGCAACAATTGCTTCTGACATACTTTGCTAGGGTGTCTTCTAATCGAAACAACCCTGTATATGAGCTAATTTGTAAACCCTATAACTGCACGCCCAATAATAAATATCAGACACTACCTCAAATTTTACTTCCTCTTTCATGACCTGTTGATTTATCAGTAACAGATACTCATATAATATCATCAACTCCTCCCTGGATTAACAATATCCCAAAAATTAACCTTTCGCTTAACAACTATCCCAAAAATGAAACCAATAGCCAAATTATGAGAAAATCGTTCCTAAAGCTGGTCAACACAAACTCATACGACGAGATTCTCTACACAGATGCATCTAAAACTGCGACAGGGGTTGGATATTCTGTAACAACTGCAAATACTGTTCTTCAGAAGTTCTGCCTTCCAGCATCCAACTCCATCCATACAGGAGAACTATATGCCATCCTCCAAGCATTAAAATGGTTATCTAGCCAAACTAAAGCTAAAAACATTGCAGTATGTACTGATTCGATGTCCTCCATCGACTCAATTAAAAATATATAAAATAAGAAAATCTACCGTTTCCTTTTGATTAAAATCTGTCTTCCTCCATCCCCCGATAGCACTATTTCTAGGTCTACCTGTTGTCAAGGAGGCTCTAAGGAAGACAGAGTTTTACCATTCCGACCGTAGATTGTCGATATAAATTAAAATAATTTATATCGCAGTATGGATAGAACGCCCTCTAACGGAGAATAAGCGAAATGAATTTCGACTCAATTCAAGCTTTCTGCTTAACCCAGGTATAAATATACCAAAAGGCACCGCCAGGAAAACATTCCACTTTGCGGTTCAGACAGCCCATATGAAACGAGTCTTTGTACTCTATGCAGAGTATGGCAATAACAAAATAAGAAAATCTACGGTTTCGTTTTGATTAAAATCTGTCTTCCTCCATCCCCTGATAGCACTATTTCTAGGTCTACCTGTTGTCAAGTAGGCTCTAAGGAAGACAGATTTTTACCATTCCGACCGTAGATTGTCGACATAAATTATAATAATTTATATCGCAGTATGGATAGAACGCCCTCTAACGGGGAATAAGCGAAATGAATTTTGACTCAATTCAAGCTTTCTGCTTAACCCAGGTATAAACATACCAAAAGGCACCGCCAGGAAAACATTCCACTTTGCGGTTCAGAGAGCCCATATGAAACGAGTCTTTGTACTCTATGCAGAGTATGGCATTAACAAAATAAGAAAATCTACGGTTTCGTTTTGATTAAAATCTGTCTTCCTCCATCCCCGATAGCACTATTTCTAGGTCTACCTGTTGTCAAGGAGGCTCTAAGGAAGACAGATTTTTATCATTCCGACCGTAGATTGTCGATATAAATTAAAATAATTTATATCGCAGTATGGATAGAACGCCCTCTAACGGGGAATAAGCGAAATGAATTTCGACTAAATTCAAGCTTTGTGCTTAACCCAGGTATAAACATACCAAAAGGCACCGCCAGGAAAACATTCCACTTTGCGGTTCAGAGAGCCCATAAGAAACGAGTCTTTGTACTCTATGCAGAGTATGGCATTAACAAAATAAGAAAATCTACGGTTTCGTTTTGATTAAAATCCGTCTTCCTCCATCCCCCGATAGCACTATTTCTAGGTCTACCTGTTGTCAAGGAGGCTCTAAGGAAGACAGATTTTTACCATTCCGACCGTAGATTGTCGATATAAATTAAAATAATTTATATCGCAGTATGGATAGAACGCCCTCTAACGGGGAATAAGCGAAATGAATTTCGACTCAATTCAAAGTTTCCTGGCGCCAGTTTTCCTGGCGGTGCCTTTTGGTATGTTTATACCTGGGTTAAGCAGAAAGCTTGAATTGAGTCGAAATTCATTTCGCTTATTCCCCGTTAGAGGGCGTTCTATCCATACTGCGATATAAATTATTTTAATTTATATCGACAATCTACGGTCGGAATGGTAAAAATCTGTCTTCCTTAAAGCCTCCTTGACAACAGGTAGACCTAGAAATAGTGCTATCGGGGGATGGAGGAAGACAGATTTTAATCAAAACGAAACCGTAGATTTTCTTATTTTGTTAATGCCATACTCTGCATAGAGTACAAAGACTCGTTTCATATGGGCTCTCTGAACTGCAAAGTGGAATGTTTTCAATGAGACCGCCGATACTGCTGCAAAAGAAGCAATTACAGCCAAATTAGACATCAAACACGTTCAACTAGCATCAGATCTATAACCACTTTTCAGGTCCCAAATCAAAAAATCCTGGAAAAACCAATGGAAGAGATCAACCTCGAAATTATTCAAAATACAACCTACTGTCGAAACCTTTCAGCTACCTAACTTAAGCAGAAGAGACAAGGTAATCATTCGCAGGTTGAGAATTGATCACACACGGTTGACACATGGACACCTCATGGCTTCAGAGACATCAAGTTTGTGAAAAGTACAGTGAATGGCTAACCGTTCAGCATATTCTCACTCAGTGCACCGGGTTCGAACAAGAACAAAAAAAATACTCGATACAGGCTCTTACGAATGTGATCCTTAGTGACTTGAAACATGTTCAGAATGTACTTGACTTTCTGCGTGAAACAAATATGTACTATAAAATTTAATGTTTCCTTTTAGGTATTTTCTCTCTATTGTAAGCAATAATCTATTGTAACAACTTATGTAACAAAATTGGCCCAGTGTCAATAACCTTGTTGTTGAGACACAATAAACAAAAAAAAAAAATAATGTATTTTTATCTTTTCTCGTGAATTTTGTATAACGAACATCCTTTTTTAGTGTTCATAAATAATCTGCAATCATAATCGGTCTCCATTTTCCTTGATAACTTTTTTCTAATGTAGAAACATACCGGTGAAGTCGTTCGCCATGTTTATCGCTCTCAGTGGCCAGATTTTCTGAGAATTAATCCTTAATACGAAACCAGAAAATGTATTTTTATAAACATATAGCACCCCGTTGCTACATATTTTAGAAGCAGTTTTGAAACTTATTTTTCCACCTACCTCTACCGAAAGTATACTTTTCCGGACCTGATTTTAGGGAGCAAAGTTGTACTTTTCCTCCCTAGGGAGGAAAAGTAAAAGTGACGTCATGGTATTTCATTCATAAAATGTAACTTATTGACGCCCTGTACAATATCTATTTTCTATTACGTAAGTATCTATACATTTTAACGTTTATTGATAAAACACCCTGTATTTGGCAGAATAATAAAAAAACAGTAAATTGTTATTTTGATTTTACAATGTTTACATTAATAATTTGACTTGTATTTGACAGTTGATAGTTATATTGTACCTACTTTTTAGTTTTAGTTCTAATAAATTTTTTGAGTTAGTTACATAAATAAATTAAGTAAACATGAAAAAATGACTTGTTATTTGAGGAAGGTGGAAAAACCATATGTATAACATGGAAGTAAAGTGCCTTTTCCTCCCTTGAATGATTACTGTCCTCCGATACGCGTCGGGCAGTAAACTTCATTCTCGGGAGGAAAAGTAGCACTTTCCTCCCTTGTTATACAAATAGCTATTTCATAGTCCAAGGCTCTCCTCAAATGCTTTATATGCTAATATACCCACGGTTATTTCAGTTTTACTAGTTTGCAGGGAATTTTTCTTCAGGTTTGTAAAACCTTGACAGCCTTTTTCCATATCCTTACAACCACATTACCAAATAAACAATTTTACAAAAAAGACATAGCAACAAAAAACACGTCCAGCATTAGAACAAGAGGACTAAAAAATCAAAAAGGAAAAATCGTATTTGAAGATATGTAAATAGATCAGCACAATTTGAGAAGAATATTACCAAAAAATGCTATTCACTACGGAGGAAACACACTACAACGAAGAAGTAATACAAATAGTACAAGCTTCCAGCCGCAGTAGAAATTCCCGCAGAAGAATAAGTACAAAACAAATTAGAATTCTCCTAAAAGGAATAGCAGCAGGAGAAGATGAAATAGCAGTGGAATTAATAAAATACGGAGGAAGAGAATTACATAATGAAATAAATCAGCTATTACAATAAATATGGACACAAAACACAATACCAGATGATTGGAACAGAGGTATTATGGTACCTATCTATAAAAAAGGAGATCGGGAGGAGTACGAGAACTAGAGAGCAATAACCTTATTAAACTCTACATATTAAGTTCTAGCAAACATATGAGACTTAAATCATGCGCTGAGCGAATATTACGAGAATACCAGAACGGGTTCAGACCGGGGAGATCGGTAATTAATTCCATATATACAGTGGAGCAAATAACTCAAAAATCGAGAGAATACAACAGAGAGATACGTCTAATATTCATAGATTTCAAAACCGCTTTTGATACAATTGATCGGACGAAAGTGATGGAAGAGCTAGATAATTTTGGAATCCCAGAAAAATTAAGACATATGCTAACAGTGAGCCTAAGAACACTACAGCAAAAGTCAGTTTCAACGGAACAATTACTAAGGAGATAAAACTAAACAAAGGCGTTAAACAAGATGACTCTTCCTCGACTGTTAACCTAATATTGGAAGTAATGAAAAGGATAAACTTTGCAAACAGAAACATTATTACGGATCAACTTCAACTAAGAGCATATGCAGATGATCTAATCATCATAGTGAAGACGAAGATGACACTTATAAAAGCAGTTGAAAAAGTGGATACGGAGGCGAAGAGAATAGGGCTATACACAAACCAGCACAAAACAAAATACATGACGATAGAAAAGAACGAGACAACAACTCAGAAATATCTAATAACACAGAACCATAAAGAAACTGTACCCACCTGTAGCTACTTGGGAATAACCATAGGGAAAACCGGAAAAAGAGAACAGGAAAAAAATATGAAAGGCAAAAAACATATGGAATGAATAGAAATCTGCTGAGAAGCAAGACTCTAAGTAAGAGAACAAATATGAACCTATATAAGACCTGCTGTTACGTATAGAATGGAAACAACGACGATTAACAAGAAAGAGGAAGATGGCCTGCTGATATTTGAAAGAAAAATAATGAGAACGATACTGGGTCACAATGTAACAAGAGAGGGAGAAATAAGAATAAAAACAAATGCCGAATTTGGAGAAGAATTAAGGGGAGAAAATATAGTCAGATACATAAATTCTCTTCGCTTAGTATTGATGGGTATATTCAGAGACGTCCACACTCAGATATGTTGAGAAGGATAACCAAATGGACACCTCTATGACCCAGGTGTAGAGAAAGACAAAGAAGAAGATGGCTGGATGATGTAGAAGAAGACATAAGAGCAATAAATGTTAAAGACGGCAAAGTTCAGTGTAAGGAGATGAAGAAATGGAAAAGATTCAGGGCAGCAGCAAAGACGCACAACAAGATACAAACGATATAGAGGAGTAATCTACCTCACCCAAGGATAGGATTTTGAACTCCACAGCGTTAGCTATAATCCCTAGGGATTGTAATGCTTAATGAATGAATAAAAGTATATAAATAAAAACTTAATAATTACTGTATTATGATGTTTATATATGAAAACAAAAACTACAGAAAATAATTCGCTCAGATATTTTCGAAATAAATTTTTCCGTTCATGACTGTGCTACCAAGTTATGGAATAAAATGCATCTTTTATTCCACACGACAAGCAGCGTCTAAAGTTGTATTAGAGTAGAAATAAATTACTTCGTATATGTTTCTCCTTAGTCGATAACCATTCCAGCGTTTGAATCATACTATAATATTTTTTAGTAAGTAGGAAGTTAGAAACTAAAGTGTATGGTATCAACGTGACCTTTGTAGAAAACAGCCTGCCAGCTATAGTTTCCAAAAGTACTTTTAAACAAAATTGTAATGGCCAACTTGGAGATCCAATAACAGACGCCATTCCATTCGCTTTTTATAAGGTTTTCAAGTCGCAAAGGGGCCTTAACAGCGCCCTTTCTTCGAATACTTTTACTGGCGAATTCATCCTTATTGTAGTTGTTGTGATTCATTAACTTTCTGAAATATATTTAGTGGGGTGCTTTTCAACATAAAAAATTATTGAAACTCCAAAACATTTGTCTTCGCTCACAACTTTCAAACTTTTCAAGTGTTGTAATTAGTCAAGCTTTTGTATGGAACTTTGATTAGATATAAACGATTTAGGAATAATATTTAAATAGAGTTTTCTACAGGGTGCTTATAATAATTAGCTGTAGGCACTTACTACTTTTGCACAAATTATAAGGTAATTTTGGGGTTAAAGTTCATTTTTATTTTGTTTTACAATTGTTTAAAATATTCTATAGATTTTTTCAGCAGTTTCTTATGTGTAAACCATGAGTCTTGTTTGCAACCTGGTCATCTCCAATCTTTTTTAACTTTTGACGATTAAAATAATTTTTAAGGTATGAAGAGAAAACGTAAAAAAGAGGATATAGCATGGGAATCAAATAAGTAAAAATACTCTGTTATGCAGACGACGCAATATTGATAGGCCAAGATGAAGCTAGTCTGCAAAGATTAGTCCACAGATTTAAAATAGGAGTAAAACAATTCAATGCGACAATGTCATCTCACAAAACTAAAACGATAGAAATCAGTAAAGAACCAATCAGATGTAAAATAGAAATGGTTGGTATCAGCATTGAACAAATAATGGGAGTAAAATACCTTGGAATTACATTGTCAAGCTATGAAACCAAGAATTTATAAAGCCAGTGTAAGGCCAATAATTATTGGTAATTATAATTATAATTGGTGTAATTATAATTACATATGCATCAGAAACAAGACTCGATGCAGCCACAACATAAAGACTACTGGAAACGTCACAGATGAGAGTACTGAGAAAAATTACAGGAAATACGCTGAGAGCTCTAAAGAGGAGTGAAGAGACATTAGAAGATAAAAGAATGGAGTAACCCCATAAGCTGAATGGGGGACACACCTGTGGTCAAAATAGCAAAAAAGAAATCACCAATCGGTAGAAGAAAACATTTTTTCTGCGTGTTTTCGTTTGTAATCCAGAATATTTTGTGAAGCTTTATGTATAGTTTTTGATGTTTTGTTGCATGGATTAACTGGTTATCAGATTGAAATAAATAAAATTAATTTTTTTAATAGCTTCGTTCGCGGTAACAATCCTGTACAAGTCCAGGACTAGTTACGAATTCTCTTAGTACTCGGGTTGTACGCAAGCGCGGTTCAGAATCAGTTCAAGATTGATTTACACCGCGAACGAATTTAGAACTCGTCCATAACACTATTATAACCTAGTTTTTATGTATCCATCTTATTTTGATGAATTTGTTATTTTAATTCAGATTTGCATGAACATTTTACTAGATCAGATCAACCAGATATATGTTTATAGTATAAATAGGCATGGTTTAATGAAATCTTTTATTGTTATAACTTTTAGTGGTTCTAATAAGCTACGAGACCATATTAAAACATTCTCCAAATATTTTTTCTAAGAAAAAAATTTGTTCTCTTTATACTGGTTACTGGTGTTGTCTATAATAATTATTATTATTGTTACTTATTGTATTGTTATCAATTACATAGAGTATTTTAACAGTAACGTCCATATTATGTATTGTTTATCAATATTATATTAGGGTATCCTAGTCTAATAAAGATTTTATAGATATCTTCTTCTTAACGTGCCCTATCAAGTCCCCTTGACGTTGGCGATTAACATGGCGAAACTGTCTCTGTCTCGAGCTATTCTAAATAGGTGTTCTGCTTTCTTTATTCCTGTCCACTCCCGGATATTCCTCAACCAAGAGGCCTGCTTTCTACCAATTCCTCTACGTCTTTCGATTTTACCCATCATAATAAGTTGAAGAATATTATACCGGTCTCCCCTTACTACGTGTCCAAAATAGGCCATCTTTCTATATTTGATATTATCAAGCAGCTCGCGGGTAGCATTTGCTCTCTTAAGGATTGCCACATTTGTCAGCATAGCCGTCCATGGTATTTTCAGTATACGTCTGTGCAGCCACATTTCAAAGGCCTCCAAACGGTTAATGGTGGATATTTTTAATGTCCATGCTTCGACACCATACAAGAGGACTGACCAAATGTAGCATTTAATCATGCGCTTTCGAAGTTGAAGTTGCAAGGTATCATTACAGAAGAATGACCTCATTTTTAAAAATGTCGTGCGGGCTATCTCGATTCTACATTTTATCTCTTTATCTGGATCTAGTTGTTCAGTAATATGGCAACCAAGATATTTAAAACTGGGTACTCTTTGAATCATATGACCATCAACATATAACCGTGAATCTTGATGGGCCAAACGGCTAAATACCATGTACTTTGTTTTTGAACAGTTTATATTTAGGCCAAACTCTCTTCCCACTCTGTCAATGGCATTTAAAAGGTGTTGTAATCCATTCATATCATCACTTAAAATAACTGTATCGTCTGCATATCTGATTGTATTTATCAGAATTCCATTAACCTTCACACCCCATTCCAAATTATGCAGCGCTTCCTTAAATATTCTATCTGAATACAAATTGAACAACAGTGGGGACAGTATACAACCCTGTCTGACGCCTCTTTGTATTTTGCATATTTCTGTTGATTTTCCATTTATGCAAGCTGTCGCTGTTTGACGCCAGTATAATTTTTCTATGATTCGTACATCTTGACTATCAACTCCTTTATCCTTTAGTATTTTAATTAATTTGTGATGTTGTACTCGATCAAAGGCCTTCTCATAGTCAATAAATACAGCAAAGACATCTTTCCTTTGATCTCGGCATTTCTGCAATAACACATTTAGTGCAAAGAGTGCGTCCCGGGTTCCCAGTCCATTTCTGAAACCAAATTGTGTTTCATCCTGGTCTTCTTCACATTTATCTCTGATTCTACTGTGAATGATACGTAGAAAGATTTTCAAAGTGTGGCTCATAAGGCATAAGGCCTATCATTCTATAATCGCTACAGTTTTTTGGACGTTGTTTTTTTGGTAGGGTTATGAATTCGGACTTTAACCAATCTTCAGGGATATCACCAGTCGAATAAACATCATTGAAAAGTTTGACTAGTATTCCAATGTTTTCCTCATTTATGAGCTTTAACATTTCTGTAGGTATGTTGTCGGGACCAACGGCTTTCTTGTTTTTTGCCAATTTTATAGCATGTATTATTTCTGATTTCAGTATTTCTGGTCCTTCACCTTCATCTAAAGTCTCCAGTTCTTCGGGTCTATCGTCATTATACAGTTCATTTATATAATTATAACAGGTAGTTCGAATTTCGTGTTCGTCTATTATCATTTTTCCCGACGAATCGGTTATAGTATGTGGAGTTTTCTTATGATAAAGACCAGCTACTTCTCTAACTTTTTTAAACATATTAAACGTATCATGTTTTTCATTCAACTTTTCTAATTCCTTGCATTTATCCTCCATCCATTTTTCTTTAGCTACCTTTATCTTTTGTTTAATTAGTTTCTGTTTTTCTTTGTATTCTGTTTTGATATCTTTCAGTTTTCTTCTCTGCTCCATCAATTCCAGGATTTCATCAGTCATCCATTGTTGTTTTTTGTGCCTCTGCATCGTTGTTGTATATTTTTCCATTACTTTCCAGGTGAGATCTTTAAACGTGCTCCATATTTCTGTATTGTTTTCATTTGTTAAATTCTTTAGCTGATTATTTAGTTCATTTTCTATTAGCGTTTTGTTGGATGCTGATATATGTAATTTTGGTGTTTTGGGGCTTTCTTCGACTTTTTTGAGCTTCACTTGGATGTCAGCTATTAGAGGATTATGGTCTGAACCGATATCTGCACCAGGATATGTCGTTGATCTCTTGACACCATTCTTAAATCTCTTGTTTACTAGAATATAATCTATCTGATTTCTAATTATATCAAGTGAGTTATCTCCTGGTCCCTTCCATGTATATAATCTTCTTTTGTGTAATTTGAACCATGTATTTGCGATTATCATGTCATGTTCTTGACAGAACTGGTATAATCTATCGCCTCTTTCATTGCCCTCCCCTAGTCCAGATTCACCTATCAGGTCAGATCTTCGTCCTTGACCAATTTTCGCGTTAAAATCTCCAATAATATATGTGATTTCGTTCCTTTTTAGATGGTTAAGTGTCTGTTTTAATTGACTATAGAATGATTCAACATCATTGTCATATTTCTTTTCTGAAGTAGGGGCATATATCTGGATAACATTGACATTAAATGGTTTACTATTTAATTGGAGTATCGCTAGTCTGTCGTTCACAGGTACAAAATTTTTAACATATTTCTTGAATTTAGATGTTATAAATATGCCAACTCCATTCCTATGATATACGTCATCTTCTACACTTCCAGAATAGTATAGTTTGCCTTCATCTTGTTCACATGTTCCCGCTCCAGGCCAGCGGAGCTCACTGATGCCCATTATATCAATTTTTAAGCATTTAACCTCTTGAACTAAGTTACCGAGCTTGCCTGCTGCATAGAGGCTTTTAACATTCCATGTGCCTAATCTGATTGTACTGCTAGACATTTTTAAAGTTGTCGTAGTTTTTAAATTGTAGGGGTTTCGTGTGGTGACGACCGGGAAGGCCCTACAGTCTGGTGCGCACCCTTCCCTGCCGGATCTTGGTTTCCGAGATCCATGATCAGTAATACTCTGATTATGTTTGGATTGCGCCATGTTAACTTTACTCGGGAGAAATAATTGGAGTGGTTTCCCGTTGCCTTCCCCAATGATTTTTCTGGTGCATTAGGTTTACTCCTGTGGGTTGGATAATCGGAATGGATTTTTGGATATTTGGTAGGAAACTTGGATCGGGACATGACCTCCCCTATTTGGGTTTGGGGGATAGCCATGGCTTGCGTGAGCAGGGTCGCGTCCCTGAAATAGATCTGACTTACACCGGGATCGTATAAGTGTATCTATCCGCTACTACTATAGATATACCTATGTTATTTTATTCATTTTTTCAAGTAGTAAATTTTACATTACAATGGGTGCGTTCGGACGACCATAGCGGCTGGCTGTCAGCAGAAATCGGCTGAGTGGTTGTATCCAGCCGTGATAGGGAAAGCTTAGTAAATCTCTCAGCGGCTGACTTCCAGCGGTGACGTCTGACAGCTACTGCTGGCTCGGCTGTCCAGCCGCTGTGGTCGTCCGAACGCACCCATTGGTTATTTTGTATCACAAATAAAATAAATATTTAACTTTAAAGAGACACACAGTATTTAGTACATATTCCTTCATATTAAAAAAGGTTTTATTTGTTTATGATATGATCATATTAAACTGTAAAAATTATACATCAAAGTATGTAAAAAAGATTTTATTGACAATCACAATCAATAAATTTCTAAACATTTGAGTTAAACCTTAGACTACAGTAGTAAAAACAAATGAAATAAACACAGAATGAAAAGCAAACACCGCTACAAATCAGCTGTTTAAAGCACAAAACAATATAGAAATGTTTGTAAGTATTTTGAAATTCCTACTGCGCATATTCGGACTCCGAGTTTGCTTCAGATCCCAAGGATCGGTTGGACTGGTTCCGAACTCACAGTTCGGTTACCGCGAACGACAAATCTGACAAAATCCGGACTAGCAGTTCAGAACTCGATTACCGCGAACGCTCTTTTTTAAAGTGCGCATGCGAAGTAATCCTGGACTAGTACAGGATCGTTACCGCGAACGATACTAATATATTTATAATTTGCAGAAGTATACTTTGGAAATAAAACTGTAGTCAGTAAAGAACAGTATAATAGAGAAATGTATTAATCCTAAAATAATCTATAGATTTCCGTTTTATAGATATTTTGTAAATGAACGTAGCTATATAAAAAAAGTTTGAGTGAGTAAAGGAAAAAGAGAGAGAAAATGTTTAATAACTAGTGGGACTCGAACCTATTGTGAAAACGTTGCGGCTCAATGGAAGTAGTTCCACCAAGAATTCGGTTTAGATTTTTAATAATTTGGAAACTTTTAATAGAGATTAATCGTTGCTCGGAGAGAACTGGTCGATTTTCCATAGAATGAACATTTCAATTTCGAACTTCGAAAAACTCCGGTTTACACTGAAAAAAGAGTCTCCGTGGAAAACTTTTTAAAATTAAGTAAAAAGTTGGTGCCAGACATGAAAATTAGCAAGAAAAATAAATTAGTTAGTGCAAAGATTAGACACCACTATTTTTTAAATATATTTTTTATATAATTTGTGTATAATACATATATTTGTATAATACATTTTAAGATACTTGTGATGGTACACGACAACCCTCACGGAATTTTCCTAATTTATTTGTTATAAAAATAAGTCATAATATTGTAATTGCAATTTGTATAATTTATTACGATAGTAGCAAAGTTCAAAGTATTAAACTCATTTGAAAGACTGCAAAGAAAGCACACGTCATTATTGAAATACGTATAGAACCTAACCATATATGGTAATACATATTGGCACTGTTTTTAACTATAACAGATATAAATAGGAAGGTCGAGTACCTGAGACATCTTTTGTTGTCGTTGCACTCTGTCGCGCTAGTCAGGGGATCTAGTTACCGAGAAATGAGTTATCCGCGACCTATCTCAAGGTCAACGTAATGTAATTGTACATTTAATTATATAAGAATAAAGTTTCTGAAAAAGTTTAAGTTTGTTTGTTCGGGGCAGTGTCTTCGTCCAGCAACCCCCAACTTCACGGCGACCCGGCCTTAAGTTAAAGAATGGAGTTTTCTGGTTCGCATATAGATTGAGGTATGCAGCTCTACACTTAAGATGGGAAACAACCAGAACAAAGAAAAAGAGGAACAGATCTTCATAAACCAAGCAGGCAACAGCGGAGGTGTGACAGCTGAAACCGGCGAAAACGAGAAGCTATCAATCCCTGGAATTTTGGGAATTGTATCGTTCAGCCTGGCCCTAATCATCATTGGATGGATACTGTATCGACGATGGAAGAAGCAGCTTCGACGCCACATCCGACACGAGATATCTAAGTCAATGGAGATGCTGAGGTTAGACGCCCAGAATCCAGGACCAAACGCATAGACACATGTGCCCATATTCGTGAGTAATTTTTATTTTTAATACAATACAGTTTAACTGCTTATGAAGTAAGTTTGATGACTATTTTTTTTAATTTTCATATTGAAATTTTTTTTTAATTATATAATTACTCACTTACTAATTTACTGACATTTTAAATATTGACGGTTATCCAATATTATTGATACTTTTATTTTACTTACATTTATATTTTATTATAATATTTTATGTTATATTTTGTTATATTTGATATACTTAACGGCAATGATAAGATTTACGAAGTAATTGCGACTTCGAGACACTAGGCCATATACTATTAAGTAACGTAGTCAGGCCAAGCCGAATTTATGTTTGAGGAAAGATTTCACCGTATTTTGGAAGATATAACTATATTAAATAGGAATCTCACAAAAGACACTATAGAACGAAGGAAAAATAAGCTAATCACAGATAAATGGGTGGAAAAACTCAGGACTGTCACGGAACAGTTTAGGACGGTGCATAAAGTACATACACAAAGTTGACAGCTGTAAGGTAGCAGAAGACAAATTCATTGCAGATATTATTGCAAAAGTTGGAGAAAAAATCGAAAAAGTCCAAACAGAACTACGGAAAAGACAAGTTGAACATAACAACGACAAGATGGGAGAGAAATTCGAACTGAAAACAGCAGGGAACCTGATCCCTCACATAGGAAACACCGAAGAATCAATTAGAGCATTCATAGACGCAATTGAATTGTACGATGAATTTTTAGATAATGAGGGAAAACCGCAACTAACAAAGTACCTGCTGAAGGTGAAACTAACGCAAGCAGCAAAATTACGACTGAAAACTAGTTACAACTCAAACGCGGCACTAATAACCGATATTAAAGAAAAGTTTCTAGTAAAACAATCTATCCCTGTTCTGTCAGCGGAGATCAACTCAGCGAAACAAGCGAATAGGTCAGTAGAAAAATTTGGAAGAAGTTTAGAGGACCTCATGGCAAAATTAACAATAGCACAAGCAGAGGAAAACAGAGATGCAGAAGAAGTGCTGGCCAAAGTAAACGAAAAGATTGCAATAAGCGTGTTTACTAACGGTTTAAAAAATGACGAGATAAAGACAATTTTGGAAGCCAGGAACTTTAGCACCTTAGCGGAAGCGATCACAAGCGCAAAGAAAGAAGAATCGCTAACTCGAACGGAAACTGCAGGAATGTACCACATGAATAAAACCTATAGAGGCGGAAGAAGAAATACAACAAACGGATACAAAAATAGTTTTGACAGAAGAAAAGAAGGTAACAAGACATATAATAATAGGAATACAAATGGAAACGAAATAAGACAATATCATAACAGAGGTAGGTCTCAAAGAAACAGAGGAACAGGACATGTTCAACGAGGGAGAAATAATAATAATTGGTCGCAAGGTAGAAACCCCAGCAACAGAAATTCACCAGGAGTATATTTCGCAACACAGGAGCAGCCCCACCAGGAGCAGCCACACACAAGCACAATACAAGAAGTAGATTTATTTCGTGGCCCATCGAATGGAGGCAGATAATTCCACAGAAAGTGGATTAAATTATATTAATGTTTATTACAGAGGAAAACGCAAAAAACTATTAATTGACACTGGCGCAACAGTCAGCGTTTTATTTGAAGAATGTTTAGATAAAAACTACACCGACATAAACAAAAACAGAAGTATTAGCTTGCGAGGCGTTACGGGAAAAACTGTATTTACAAGCGGAACTTTATTGTGTGACCTAGAAATATTATATAACTCAGAGAATATAACACTGACACAGGAATTTGCAATTATGAAAAGTTTCACAAATAAAGTCGATGGAGTCATTGGCAGCGATTTTTTATCCCAATATTTTGCTACAATAAATTACGAAACTTCAAATTATCGTTGCATGTAGAAAGAATGAGAAGAGATTTGGAACTGCTATCTATGGGAGAAATTTACACGATAACAATACATAGGAGATGTGAAAAATTATTTTATTTTAAAATCGGGACACACTACGGAGAGTTTGTAATTATACCACAGGAGATAGCGGAAGGAATTTTCTCGGCAGCAACAGTCTCAAAACCAGTCGACGGAAAAATACCAGTAAGGATATTAAATATCAATGATAGAGAAATAATTGTTAAGAATTTTAGACCGAAGGGAAAGATTAGACAAGTTCGACGTTTTCCACATGGGAGAATCAAAACAATCGGTGAGTCGTGCGGAAAGATTTTGAATATAATAAACACAACAAATTTATCGCTAGAGGAAAAAAGAGCAATAGGAAAAATATGTGTAAAATATTCCGATGTGTTTTTCTTAGAAAACGATCCATGCGTAACGACGGACGTATACAAAGCAAAACTAAAATTGCAAAACGGAGGCATCACCTGCTTATCAGTAGCAACATATTTTTCACATTTAGATTTATACCAAGGATATTACCAAATAAAACTCGATTCTAAGTCCAGACCGTACACAGCATTCGCAACCGATAGAGGTCAATATCAAATGACACGACTTCCGATGGGGTTAAAGACAAGCCCTGGATGTTTCTCACGAGCCATGACTATGGCTATGTCAGGTTTAAATTATGAAAGCATGTTTATATATCTTGATGATTTAATAGTCTTTGGCAACAGTCTACAACAGCATAATCAAAATTTAGTGAAGGTATTAGAGAGACTAAGGAAAGTAAATCTGAAATTAAATCCAATTAAATGCGAGTGTATGAAAAAAGAACTATTATATTTAGGACGCAAGATTTCGAATAAAGGTATAGCACCAGATCCGGAAAAGATCACCGCATTGGAACAATATCCAATACCACAAAATGCAAAAGAAGCAAGAAGATTCGTAGCCTTTGCAAATTATTACAGAAAACATATCAATCATTTTGCAGAAATAGCCGCACCGCTAAATAGACTATCAAGAAAAAATGAAAAATTTGAGTGGACAACAGAATGCCAAAAAGCTTTTGAAAGCCTTAAGACGTCATTATCAAACCCCCCCGTAATGGAATTCCCAGATTTATCGGAGGATAACACGTTTATTCTACGGACAGATGCATCTGGCATCGCACTAGGAGCAACTTTGTCAAACGGGAATGACAAACCAGGAGCATATGCCAGTAGAACACTTAATAAAGCGGAAATAAATTATCCTACGATAGAAAAAGATACGGCAATAGTATGGAGCATTGCTAAATGGAGACATTACCTTCTACAGAAAGAATTTATTATTTTGACAGACCACCGACCATTGGTGTACCTATTTGGTATGACAAACCCTTCCAGCAGGTTAACCAAATTTAGATTGAAGTTAGAAGAATACGACTTTACAATTAGATACGTGAAAGGAGCTGAAAATGTAACAGCTGACGCCTTATCACGAATAGAAGTTACATCAGAAGAACTAAAGCAACTAAATAAGGACACAGAGACAAATATATTAGTGATGACGAGAGCACAAACGAAAAATCAGGAGGAAATCGCCAATTCGAAAAACGAATGGACTGATCAAAGTGATCAACCAGACGCAGTCGAATTGTTGAGATTCCCGAAAAGTGCGGTAGAGATAAAACTGATAGACAAGGACGATTGCAAAGCAATGAAGCTATATTCTGCTGAATAAATACAGATAGTAGTATATTGTATAACGAAGAAGATGACATTATTTATCTGATTCGAGATTTTCGCTCAACGTCTGCACTACGAGCGTCGTTGAGAAACTCGACATATCAAGAACCTCGATCAACGTCTGCGCTACGAGCATCGTTGAGAGTCTTGATTCAAATGTGCGCACAAAAGAATATAAAGGAACTAGTACTAGTAAAGAATAATAAGAATCAGCCAATTATTGAAGAGATAAGAAAGGATCCTAAAATATTTAAAGAAAAAGTTATCAAAATATGTATAGTACAGGACAAACAGAATATAGCAGATGAAAAATTAAGAAGAATTATAATTAATGATTTTCACATGTTACCAACAGGAGGGCATGCTGGAATAAATAGAATGTACAAAAATATAAGGAAATTTTAATTTTGGAACAGTTTACGAAAAGATATCGAGGAATTTATGAAGAGATGCGACGATTGTCAAAGGCATAAGCACTCTATCATAACCAAACAACCTCTAACTATCACATCGACTGCCACCTGCGCATTCGACACAATATTTATAGATGTAGTAGGACCATTTGAGATGGATGACGGTGGGAATAGATATATATTGACACTGCAATGTGAGCTAAGTAAATACATAGAAGGATATGTAATAAAGAACAAAGAAGCCGAAACAGTAGCCAAGGCATTGGTAGAAAATTTTATTCTGAGGTATGGAGTACCCAGAAGAATAGTCACAGACCAAGGCTCAGAGTTTATGGCAAGAGTATTTAAGGAAACATGCTCATTATTGCAAATAGAGAAACCAAACTCAACAGCATATCACCACGAAACAATAGGAGCTTTAGAAAATACTCATAAGCATTTAAATGCGTATCTTAGGATACAACTATCAAAATTCCCTACAAATTGGAGTACATGGGTGCAATATTTCTGTTTTTCATATAACATTTCAGTACACTCAGCAACGGGTTATACACCGTTCGAATTAGTGTTCGGGAAAACCTGTAGACTGCCGACAAATGTTCAAAACCTTTGTTCCTCTGTTCATAGAACCTTTGTATAATTTTGACGACTATCCCATGGAACTGAAATACAGACTACAAGTAGCTGCAAAGGAGGTCAGAGAAACACTAACACAGACAAAACACAGCAGTAAAAAAAGTATATGATGCCAAAACGAGTAAAAAAACTTATAAAGCAGGAGATAAGGTATTAATAAAAAATGAGCCAAACTCAAAACTTAACTCTTTGTATTCGGGTCCATATACCGTAATTAAAGATGAAATACCTAACGTAATTATTGAGAAAAAGGGTAAACAAGTAGTCATATATGAGAATAACGTTAAGGTGTATAATATTAAAAAAAAATAAGTACTGAAAAATGTTATAGTGTAAAAGTGTAATAATAGTCCACAATAAGACTTTTACTAGTACTTAAGATTCAGTGTAAATATTTATATATCTCATTTTTTTATTTTCTCATTTTCTGTTCATATGTTTGTTTAATTTTATTATAAAAGAGAGACGTCAGTCAACATAAATAATATAAAATAGAGATGAAAGGAAATTGTTGCTGAAATTCCCTTTCATCTTCTCCCCGCCCAGAGAGATGTGATGGTACACGACAACCCTCACGGAATTTTCCTAATTTATTTGTTATAAAAATAAGGTCATAATATTATAATTGCAATTTGTATAATTTATTACGATAATAGCAAAGTTCAAAGTATTGAACTCATTTGAAAGACTGCAAAGAAAGCAAACGTCATTATTGAAATACGTATAGAACCTAACCATATATGGTAGTACATATTGGCACTGTTTTTAACTATAACAGATATAAATAGGAAGGTCGAGTACCTGAGACATCTTTTGTTGTCGTTGCACTCTGTTGCGCTAGTCAGGCGATCTAGTTACCGAGAAATGGGTTATCCGCGATCTATCTCAAAGTCAACGTAATGTAATTGTACATTTAATTATATAAGAATAAAGTTTCTGAAAAAGTTTAAGTTTGTTTGTTCGGGGTAGTGTCTTCGTCCAGCAACCCCCAACTTCACATACTGTCCTTATTATGTTTATCACTAAAATGTAACTATTATTTGGTAACTAGTCCTAGACTACCGATTTGCTTGAAGGAAAATCGTTGACCAATGTGTGTTGCTTGTACTCACTTGTGGGGCGGAAATATTAAAACTCACAAAAAAGGCAGTGAACAAGATTCGCGTAACTCACAGGGCTCTGGAGCGACAGACGTTGGATGTCTCCCTAAGAGACCGAATCCGTAACAAAGAAATAAGTCGTGAACAAAAACAACAGGCGCTGTCGAAAAAATCGCGTCGCTAAAGGGAAATTGCGCAGGACGGTTCCATGACATCTCGTAACGTGACAGTTCGTAACCGGACAAATGGTAACGGACAATTCGTAATGGACAATTCGTAACGTCCAAATTGAATTATTCGGTTTATTTTTGTTAACTTGGAAACTAAAAACTAACTATAATTACAGTTATAATAGACGAAGCAACGAAGCACTAAAAAGCCCAAAACCTAGGAATTTTGTGCAGTAAGATGAATCGTCATGCAACTTTTTGCATTCGATTCGAGAGAATGTCAGGCAATTTTGTGAACTAAATTGATCTGCCAAAATTTTTGTGCATAAGTAAATGCATTTTCAAAATGCATCTCGAAGAGATGGAAATGAAAAATTTAGAACTCAGGAAATATTGACGGAAATGAGTTCAATTTTTATACTTGGGGGTTTTGGCGGTCACTGAACACGAATTTTGTGACGACGGTGTTCTCCGAGGTACCTGCTGCTCAGGGTGGAACTGGTCGCCTGGGACGATTCAATAATTCGTCAGATGATCGAATTCGCCAAATTAAGATTGGATCGAAAAACTGAAAAATACGTGTTTAATATTTTTCAAAAATCTATCTAATGACACTAATCACGACCCCCAGTCCAATCTCTGGAGGTGGTTTGTGATTAACTTTAAAATCTTAAATGAAAACTCCCATTTGTTATTGCAGTTTGGATTGTTTACGTAAGAATAAGCAACTTTTAATCGAGACATTTTTTCGAATTGTGAACAGATGGCGCTATAATCGGAAAAACGATTTATTGTGATACCATAGGTAAATTATAGAAACGGTCTAATATCCCGAGAAATACACTTCCAAATAAAAAACCAAAAAGTATATGTTTAATATTTTTTAAGAACCTATCCAATAACATTAAACACGACCCTCCACTCCACCTCCTGCCACTACACCCCCTGGAGGTGGTGTGGTAACTTTAAAATCAAATAGGAATCCCCATGCTTTATTGCAGGATGCATAATAATATGCATATTTGGATTCCTCAGGAAAAATAAGTAACATTTATTCGAATCATTTTTTAGAATTGTTGATAGATGGCACTAACAAATAGTGTTTTTCCGATTATAGCGCCATCTATTCATTATTCGAAAAAAAATGTCTCGAATAAAGGTTACCTATTTTTACGTAAGGAATCCAAATCTAAAATAAAAAAGGGGCTCCTATTTAAGATTTTAAACTTAACCCCACCCTACGTCCAGAGGGTGGAGTGGAGGGTCATATTTGATGTTACTCGATAGGCTATTGAAGAATATTAAACACGTATTTTTTGGTTTCTTATTTGGAAGTGTATTTCTCGGGATATTAAACCGTTTCTAAAATTTACTTACGGATAACTATAACAGATATAAAGATATACACTGCTGTACATAACTATTATTAGGCATAAAATTTCTGATTTTTGATATGGCATAGTGGCATAATAGTAATTATTGTTAGGTACATATTTCACAGATATTTTGATACACACTGCTGTACATAAATATTATTAGGCATAAAATTTTTGATTTTTGATATGGCATAGTGGCTTAATATTAATTATTATTACATATTACATAGATATTTTGATATACACTGCTGTACATAAATATTATTAGGCACAATATTTTTGATTTTTGTGCTTTGTGGACACTTTCTTGATTTCTTGCAAATAAATAGTTAATTTTATTCCTTTATTTCCAATATACAGGGTGGCTCAAAATTATTGCACCTCATAAAATATATATTGCATAGTATTTTATCGGTTTTAGTGTTCGGATTTAACCCAATAGTTGTGTATTGACTTACTACTAGCTCGCATAACTTAAAGTAGTAGTTGAAGTTATTTTTTTTTGTTTTTTGTAAGCTCGCATAACTTAAAGTAGTAGTTGAAGTTATTTTTTTTTGTTTTTTGTAACATTGGGTAAGGGTTGCGTGTTGCCATTTCACGCAAAAATATTTAAGAATAGGATACTATAATATATTGTTGAGATTTTTTTTTTGTCTTTACTTTATACTTCATCTCTTATTTTATCATATTTTTTTATCTCTAACCGAGATAGGGTTTTATTTTATTCTTTTTCGGTTTACTTAATATGGAGGTTAATAGACTTTTGGGTGATGAACTCAGTTATGAGTTATCAATAAGAAGTTTACCGATTGATGCAAATGTACACACGAAAAGGGCTACGTTGAGAGAAGCTCTTAAAGCAGAAAGAGAGGGACAAAGAGATTCTCCTAAGGTGGTTAATATAGACCCATCTTTTGAGTTTTCGTTGTGCTCAGGGAAACTTAGCGATCTGGAAGAAGGTATAGAACATTTTAATGAACAGAACAGAACTAATGAATTTAAAAGAATTAGTTCCCGTCTAACACATGTTAAACTTAGACTTAACAGACTTCAATGCAACGAAAAACAGGAAGCTCAAAGGAATCAACTATTAGATTGGCACAAACGGTTACTATTAGAAGTCAACAGGATTTATGAGAGCTTTGGGAAAGATAATCAAGTAGAGCACATCTCACTTTTGGATACTTCAGTTCCATTATTGCCTGAAATTTTTCATTCCGGGTCTCATGAATGTGGTTTGGTAAACTCAGAATCATTAGCTGAAGAGCATCCTATTGAAGCTGCGCTGTTTGGAGCTACTAACAGTTCACCAACTGCAGGCAATAGAGTTTCATTCTTAAGGCAGGTTTTTGAAGAAAATCAACATGATAGCACGATACAACCACAAGTACATTCTCAAAGATGTTCTAGTTCTCTGAGGGTTTCAAGCAGAATATCAGATGGGAATCAAGAGTATATGTCCAGTGCTATAAATAGACCACTTAATTCAAGTAGAGAAATGAATTCTTCTGAAAATCACACTAGGCATACGGAACCACAAACTGATACAAGATTATCAAGGCACAATTTTAATAATGGAAGTAGTGCAACAGTACCTACAAGGGAGATTGATAATACTTTAGCTCGACATTTTAATCTGGAAACACCTTCATCTAACTTCAACAGTAAAATAATGGATTCGCTAGATTTCTTAAAGCATGATGTTCAGACCGTTGATATAAGTAGATGGAGATTACAATATGATGGAATCTCGAGCGTTACTAGTTTTCTAGAAAGAGTGGAGGAACTCAGAGTTTCAAGAGGAGTATCTAAAGAGAGACTACTTCGTTCGGCTCCAGAACTTTTTACCAAAGACGCCTTACTCTGGTACAGAATGGGAAATTTTACATCGTGGGATAATCTGGTCCAGGAACTTAGGTCTGCTTTCCAGCCCCATGACTATGAGAATTCCTTATGGGAGGAAATCCGAAGAAGAACACAGGGCTCACAGGAACGAGTTATAAACTATATTTCAGTCATGGAAAATCTATTCAAGAAACTATTGATCCCCCCTAACGAAGAAGAAAGACTGAATATCATTCGTAGGAATTTGCTTCCTTATATTCAGCAGGGCTTGGCTTTAACAAAAATTAGCAACATCAGTGATCTTTGTTCATTAGCCAAGGCTATGGAAGCAATGGAAACAAGGATTCGACAATTTTGCCCTCCTCCTTCAAGCACCAGACTTTTGGTAGAACCTGAATTAGCTTATAGGAAGCCGTCAACTCCTATTTTTACGAGTCCGGTTACAACACCTGTGTTTACAGAAGAAGTTGCAAATAGCGATAAATCTGAACATTTGAATAAGGGTTCATGTTTTAATTGTGGATCTGAGGGACACAAGTTTAAAAATTGTAACCAGCCTAAGAAGTTCTTCTGTTATAAATGTGGATGCAACAATGTGACAACGAAAAACTGTCCCAGATGTTCAAAAAAACGCAGCTTCTCTCCCTCGGTAAGTCGGACGAGTGGAGTGGAATGTAAATCAACTCCGACAACTGATAATACAGCGGTCCTTGAATACATTTTAGCCCATGCTGAAGGTGATCAACGACCATACTTGAGTGTCTCAATTCTTGGAAAGGATATACTTGGATTATTGGATAGTGGAGCATCACGAACCATTCTTGGAAAATCTGGTTGGGATGTGTTTAAAGACATTTGCCCATTAAATGAAGATAACAAGAAATCATGTATAGTTGCTTCAGGTGATTCATGTGAAAGTATAGGATCTATTACTGTACCAGTACGGTTAAGAGATCGGGTTCGTGTTTTGAATATTCTAGTTATCCCATCCCTTGTTTCTTCGCTTATTTTAGGTATTGACTTTTGGTCAGCTATGGGGATAGTCCCAGACCTTTTTAAGGGAGAATGGTTTTTTAACCGTGAAGAAGAGTTAAATAGTGTATTAATTTCTGGAATCCAGGACTTTGATTCATTAAATAAAGAACAATGTGATCAATTACAAAAGATTGTGGATAAAGCGTTTTTAGGAATGACATCTCAAGAGACAGGATGTATAAAGGGCGTGGAGCATGTGATACATACCAATTCACCACCCATTAAACAAAGGTACTACCCATTGTCACCAGCTCTACAAAAGGTAGTTAATACCGAACTGGACCAAATGTTAGAAAAAGGCATAGTAGAACCTTCAACCTCACCGTGGTCGTCGCCCATAGTCATGGTACAAAAGAATGACAAATGGAGATTTTGTGTTAACTATAGAAAGTTAAATGCGGTAAGCGTTCCGGATGCATATCCAATTCCTTATGTGTCATCTATTCTAGATAAACTTCGAGATGCACGATATTTAACTACCTTGGATGTCAAATCAGCATATTGGCAAATAAATGTAGCTATGGAATCTAGACCTTTAACTGCTTTCACAGTGCCTAATAGAGGTTTATTTCAGTTTCGTCGTATGCCTTTTGGGCTACATTCAGCTCCTGCTACATGGCAGCGTGCAATTGACAATATTTTAGGTCCCGAATTAGACAGTTATGTTTTTGTATATCTTGATGATATAATTATTTGTACATCAACGTTTGAGCAGCATTTAAAAGTTTTAGAGACAGTATTTCAGCGTTTAACCGACGCTGGTGTTACTCTTAATAGGGAGAAGTGTTTAATATGTCGTTCAGAATTGAAGTATTTAGGCTACGTAGTAAATAAATCTGGATTACTTGTCGATCCAGAAAAGGTAGAAGCAATACTGGGAATACCGACACCGAGAACTGTTCAGGATGTTCGTCGGATTGTAGGTATGGCATCATGGTATAGGAGATTTATTCCATCATTTAGTACTGTTGTCTCACCGCTTACTCAACTTACTCGAAAAAATGTACAATTCGTTTGGAATAAGACATGCGAGGACGCCCTGAATAAGGTTAAAGAATATTTAGTTTCGGCACCCATTTTGGCGTGTCCAGATTTTTCTTTACCATTTATAGTAGAGACAGATGCAAGTGACTATGGATTGGGGGCTGTTCTTTCTCAAAAACATGGAGATGAAGAACACGTCATAGCTTACTTGAGTCGATCACTGACAAAAACCGAGAGGAAGTATTCTACTACAGAGAAAGAATGTCTCGCCGTTCTATTTGCTGTAGAGAAACTAAGACCATACTTAGAAGCTACTAAATTTGTAGTTATTACAGACCATTTTAGTTTAAAGTGGTTGTTTTCCATTAAAGACCCCATAGGCAGAATTGCTCGTTGGGCTCTGCGTTTGCAGGCATATGACTTTGAAGTCATACACCGGAAAGGAAAAGATCATCTAGTGCCTGACGCACTATCTCGTGCAGTTCCTTGCGTAAATGCTTTGGATGTAGACTGTTCTACTTCTACACAGGTCAGTTTAGACCAATGGTACTTGGGTCTGATTTCCAAGGTCAACAAATATCCTAGAAACTATCCACTTTGGAGGGTAGAGGGAGGAAAACTTTTGAAGAATATAAAACCGCGATACCCTGAACTAGCTTCATCAGAGTGGGTAACGGTAGTTCCAAGGGAACAAAGACTAAACCTTATAAGAGATCATCATGATCCTCCAACTTATGGACACCTTGGCGTTTCAAAAACATTTGGAAGACTTAGTCAAAAATATTATTGGCCAAAGATGCGATCAGATATAGGACGCTATATTAAGAACTGTACAACATGTCAACGGATAAAACCAGAACAGCAACGTCCTAGAGGTCAATTGTTATCTCAGCAGCCGACTGCAAGTCATCCATGGAGTCTCATCAGTGTAGACCTAGTTGGACCTTTACCTAGGACCACTTCAGGATTTTCGTATATTTTCACCGTGTTAGATTGCTTTTCCAAATTTATTTTAGCTTTCCCGATTAGAGCAGCGACGTCAGCCAACATAGTTAAGTTACTAGAAAATGAGGTGTTTCTAGTCTATGGTGTACCAGAGAGAATTTTGTTAGATAATGGAGCACAATTTCGTGGCCATACATTCCAACAACTTGTCTCAAACTATGGTATTGAATTAAAGTTTACAGCACTATACCATCCACAAGCTAATCCCGTGGAAACAGTTCATAGAGTAATAAAAACTATGTTGACGGCCTATGTCTCTCAAAATCAAAGACACTGGGATCTTCTTTTGCCAAAGATTACATGTGCCTTGCGATGTTCGGTTCATGAAGTCACCGGAGTCTCACCGAACCTTATTAATTTTGGTAGGGAAATCAATCTGAATGGCAATAGAAATAGACATGAGTCTGAACAAGGTCAGTATAATATCGGAACAAGGAAGGAATCTCTGGATAAACTGTTTTCTGATGTTCGGAAGAAACTTAAGTCAGCGTATGAAAAAAGTAAAGTTCCATATAACCTGCGAAGAAGGACAGAAACATATAAAGTAGGGGACATGGTTTGGAGAAGAAATTTCGTTCAGTCTGATGCTACAAGATATTTCAGCGCAAAATTGGCCCAAAAGTTTGTAGGACCATTTAGTATTAAGAAAGTGGTCTCCCCATGGAGTTATGAACTTGTTGATGAAAATGGCTCTCATGTAGGAACCTGGAATGCAAAAGATTTGAAACCGGTTACTCAGGACAGTGAGGTTAAGGACATTAAGTCTAAACCTCCTGATGTGGAAGTATAGAGTTACAATGTGTTGAAAATTTTATTGTAAGATTTTGTTATCTTTACAAGTTTTTGTTTTATTTTTTTTTGGTTTGTTTTTTTTATTTTTGTTTTATTTTTAGTTTGTTTTGTACCGTTAGGACTTAAAAGTTTCTTTGAAACTTTCTGCAAGTAAGGGTGGGGTTGTTACGGGTTAAAAGTCGCTAAGCAACTAGAAACGATTCTTATAAATAAGATTGTCATAATTTTTGCTTTATTGTCACAAGTACTGGCCTAAACAATTATAAAAATCAGGCTTCTATATTGTCTTGAACATTAGCGGCTATCAAGCCATTTTTAAGTCCGAAATCATATAGAAAATCAGGCATGAAGTAGGCTTTAGGTATACATTGCTACCTGTCTAGTAAGGGTCATCTCTTTGTCTTTACCTGTCTAGTGTCATATCTTGCTCACTTTTGATTTACACTTCATGAGGACAAGTTAGTATTGTCCTATGAAACTCCTTGAGGATATTTAATCAGAAGTAATCCAGATAACTAATTAAGAAATATTCAATTTGATGAAGTTGACGATTGTCTTGCTCAGCAAGGATTTAAAATATCTGGATATTTAGGTCCCCAAGACCTTTCTTTTTGGCCATACGCTATCTTTAAGGTAAGCTTTGTTTTTTTAACACCTGATTCGTTGTCTAAAGGGAAACCTTTAGTAATTTTAATTTATACCTTTTGCTCTGCTTGCATGCTGATGTATCTATTCATTTCAGGCCAACAATTTTTCTTTCTCTCCAATTCATTTTGATGTTGTGAGTTTTTTTGAAACACCCTTGTCCAGGGTCGATATTTATATAACCTGTATATCTGTGAAGTATCCAAGTATATAAATGCAGTACGACATCATCCACGTGTATAACATCGACGAAAAAAACATAAGGTAGGATCAAACCAATACTTCTCTTAAAAGAACGTTGTTTTGCCTGTCTAAGCCACCACACCATACAGCAGTCTGACAAATATCTCGGTTTTGTATTTTTTTCTTGTAAATAGTACCTAAATATAATATTACATAGTTTTAAGAATTATAATATGGGTGTACGCTGAAAAGAATATTCTTAGAGGCAAATATAACCTTTAGTTGAGCTTTTTACCTTTTCCTTTTGGTTTTTTTATACTTTCAATTAAGATTAATATGAATTTTTTTAGTTTTGGTTAATAAGAATAAATAGTTTGTGAATTCTCCGATTTTTTTGATTTCTTATTATTATTTTTTTGTTTGGTAGAAAATAAAACTAGTTATTTACCTTATACCTTCAATAAAAACCGGTAACATCGGCGAAGAGTAACACGTTATAAACCGACATGTAGCAGCAGTATTTTCACTAAAGTATTGTAGAAAACTTATAGTCCTATTTTAAAATACAATCCTAATCTAAACATCAGGTTTTATAACATTCGTACAGGATTTACTATATTCACCACATGTTTTTTTGTAATCCGTGTTTAGCTTACCACAGAGATATTCGGCTTAAAGTTAATTATGAATTTGCCAAAATAGACGTAATTTCATTGTCGGTTTTTAGAAGTGAATTTCCAAATAGGGAAAACACCCACGGACTAGCAGCGTTGTAAATGTTTTATAGCTAAATTGTAATCGCGGCATTGTTATTCTGTTTCCCAGACTTTAATCAACTTTCTAGTATGTACTCAGAAATGCAACAACAAGTTTTAAATACAACCGACGATGGTGCTGCAAATAAAGTTTGCGATTTGTTCTTGAGCGGCAATGAGCGCCGGGACGCACCATTCGCTTCGATACAAATTAAAACGGTGTTAATTTTGGACTATTACTCTCTACTTACAATCCCTTATTCATGTACAAGAAAAACCATCGCATCGGTTTTAATTTGGCCAAAAAATCTTTTAATGAAATGTACCAAGCTAGTGAAAAAAATCAAACAAAAAACGAAATTGGTCGCTTAATGTCGAAATCGCAATAAACACCAGACCCATTCGCAATCCAACAAAAACTATATTATACATATAAAATATTATTTGCCGTGAAAAATATTGAAAAATTTACACTTTTATTCTTTAAAATTGATTATACGCGATGTAACCAGCAGTGACGAACAAAATAGAAGAAGAAAACTAAAGAAAACGTAAAAAAAGAATGAAAATATTTCTAGGATCTGATTTCATTCCATACCGGTTAAAAAGAAATACAAACATGCAAAAACAGTTAGACATCAAATATGGACCTAAAGTTTTAATTAAGCGGCTAAGACAACTTTTCCAGCAATTCTTGAATAACCATGAAATACCTAAAGAATGGAAAGAGTCACATCTGAGCACTATCCACAAAAAGGGAGATAAATCAAAACCTGAAAACTATAGAGGAATTGCAGTCACTAGTAGTATTAGCAGAATGTATGGAAAACTTATTAAAAATCGAATACAAGAAGAGTACCAAAATATGGAAGCCGAAGAACAGGCTGGTTTTCGCGCAGGTCGATCTACAATAGATCATGTTTTCTCCATTACTCAGATAATTGAAAAGAAAGTTGCTCGTGGCCAAGAAGTCCATCTGATGTTTGTAGACCTTAGAAAAGCGTATGATAGTGTCCCGCTGGTTAAATTATGGGAGGCACTGGAGAAAACAAATGTAAATATAGAATTGGTTGAAGCCGTAAAAACGTTGTACTACCAACAAACAACAAGAATTAAAACGGGAAATCTCATAACACCTGGATTCACAGTAACTAAAGGACTAAGGCAAGGATGCTGTATCTCACCAACACTATTCAAAATATACCTCGAAGCAACACTCAACAAATGGAAGAAAAAATGTACGAATATGGGCATACCACTAACGGACTCAACTTTGTACACGCTGTGCTTTGCGGATGACCAGGTGATCATCGCACAGTACTCTGAAGATCTTAGTTACATGATGCGAAAACTATTAGAAGAGTATACAGAGTGGGGCCTAGAAGTGAATATGGAAAAAACTGAATACATGGGTATCGGAGGAGACCAACATAGCCTCCGAGTAGAGGAAAATCAAGAAATAAAATTATGTGAAGACTACAAATACCTGGGAAAAAAGATCACTCAAGACGGAAAATTAGATGCAGCTATTAAGGAACGAAATATACAGGGGAGGAAAGGCATATCCTTACTAAACAGCGTACTGTGGGATAAAAATATTTCTAAGGAGAATAAAAAAAGAATATATAACACTATAATAAAAAGCATCACAACATATGGATGCGAAGTTTGGCCCCTAAAAGATAGAACAGAGAAAATGCTTAGAGCAACAGAAATGGACTTCTGGCGCCGTTCAGCGGGAATATCTAGACGCGACAGAATAACAAACGAGAGAGTCCGATAAATCATGGGGGTTACACATACTATTGTTGACGACATCAGGACGAAACAACTCAGCTGGTACGGACACGTAAGGAGAATGCCGGAGAATAGAATACCAAGACAAATCCTCAAATGGCAACCAAGAGGAAGGCGCAGACCAGGAAGACCTAGAAGAAGTTGGAGAGAAGGAGTTGATAGAGAAATCAGGGACAGAGAACTCGAGGACGATCTATGGAATGACAGAACGAGATGGAGATTGGAAATCGGAAGACGTCGAAGAACGTTGTAAACCGATATTATATATATAAAAACAGTTAGAAAATTAAAGTATAGTAAGAGTAATGAAATCACAATGCTTGGAAGACTAGCAAACGAAACGATCAAGAGACTTCCGTGATGAACCCCAATCGAACGAAAAAGTCAACGGAAATAAAGAACAAGGTGTTGATACCTTCTTCTATTCTTTCCGGTTTCGTTTCAACATATTTGCGTACATCCATGGCACTTCTCTTCTCTACAATATCTTTCCGATTACTTTATTCCATGTCTGTGTTAGTCTTCTCCCCTTTCGGTTTCTCAATTTTTTGGCTTCCTACACTTTACTTACTGATATGTTATCTTTGATCAGGTGTAAATGACCAACACATCTGTCTTTTTTGTATAAACTACAATGTGAATTGTATTTTCAGTTTGTTCTTTATGCCTGCGTTCCTTATTCTATCCATTTTGGTATCATCTCCATAGCCTGTATCTTGCTCTTGTGCCGTTGCGTTAGTACCCATGATTGTCTGCCACAATTCAGAACAGGTCCAGAAACTACTTCGAGAACTTTGATTTTTGTATTCCGGATGTTTTTTTCTGCATATAAATTATTTGCTCATTGTATGATACAGTTGTAGCGTTTTGCCTGCTCTGCTATTGATTTCTGCGTCTAGGGATCCTGTTTCTTCTATTTTTACTCCTAAAGATTATTCACATAAGTTAAACAGTATAAACATTAGTTGACAGCAATGTCGTCATCAACAACACCGAGATGGCAATTCCGTTCAGTTTTTGAACATTTTTGGATATATTTACGTGTATACTCGCGTAAATTATTCATTAATTTAATTAATAGGATTATCTTTTCACTATCCATGTATTGAGTGATAATAGTAATTTATATACTATACAATAAAAACTAATGATCGAGAAAAGAGAAATAGTGATTAAGTGATTTTAATAATATACTGTTCCTATGGAGCGAGTCGATAAATTTTAAACATCTCTCACGACTAAAATAAATTGTTGTTTACATCCACTGATGTTGTAGTGCTGATTCCATACTACTGATGGAATATCTTGAGTAATTATGTTCTTCTTCGTCCAGGTCTACTCGAAATTCCTCCTTTTTATTTTATTCGGGACCTCTCTTTCTTTGTTTCATCATCATCATCATCATCACCCAGCCCTCTTTGTCCACTGCTGGACATAGTCTTCCCTCATTTTTGTCCATTGTACGCTATTTTGAGCACTTTGCATCCAATTTCTTGATATTTCTTGAGATCGTCAGTCCAACGAATAGGTGGTCTTCCTCTACTTCTTTTGTCTAATCTCGGCCTCCGCTCAAGTAATCTCTTCGTTCACCGTTCATCTCTGATTAGGGCGATGTGTCCAGCCCAGTTCCATTTTAGTATGGCAATTCTGGAAATTACATCGGCCACTCCTGTTCTTCGTCTTAAATCTTCATTTCTAACTCGGTCACGAAGCGGTATACTCAGCATTGACTTTTCCATTTTCCTCTGAGCTATTTGCAGTGTTTTAGAAGTTGCAGCTTTCAATGTGAAAGTTTCGGCACCACAGGTCATCACAGGTAGCACACATTGGTCAAATGGTTTACGTTTTAAAGAAATTGGTATATCGCTTTTAAAGATGTCTTTGAGTTTTGCATAGGCTTCCCATGCTAGGTTTATTCTTCTTCGTAGTTCGCATGTTTGGTTGTCTCTTGTGATCTTTATTTCGTTTCGAAGGTATATGTATTTTTCCACCAACTCTACTTCGTTGTCTCCAATATTGATATTTCCGCTATAGGTTTGTCATCATTTTATTTTGGAAATGTTTATTTTAAGACCCGCACTTGCACATACTAACTGAATTTTTTGTAGCATTGTACATATCTCCTTGAGGTTGTCAGAGAACGAAACTATGTCGTCTGCGAATTTCAAATTTGATAATCTTCTACCGTCAATGTTCAGGCCTCTCTCTTCCCAGTTAAGTTTTTTACAAGCATATTCTAGTACTGTGGTAAACAGTTTAGGCGATAAGGTATCCCCTTTCTGACTACTCTGTCGATTGGGATATAATCTGTGTTTTTATGTAGTTTCACCGACATTGTTGCGTTCTTGTGTGTATTGTAAATTAACCTTGTGTATCGGTAGTCAATGCGGCATGCTTGTAGTGATTACAAGATTTTGTCGAATTCTACCGTGTCAAAGGCTTTATGAAAATCTACAAAAGTCAAAACTAGTGGTCGATTGTATTCGATAGTCTTTTCTATTACCGTTTTAATTCCATGTAGGTGATCATTTGTTCCAAATCCGGTACGAAATCCCGCTTGCTCTATTGTCTGGTAGCAATCACGTTCTTTCTTAAGACGATTCATTACTATTCGTAAATTTCTTTGTTTAGATGCTGTTAACTGCTTTCGTCACTTTGTCCATCAATGATATCTTCAATAGCCGGCGGTACAGTGTTTTAGTGAGAGTCCATGCTTCCGTACAGCAGAAATCTGAAGACATAATGTACTAGCCATAGAGTAAGCATGTTTTCATATTATTTCCATATCAATGTTTAATATTCTTTGTTCGGTTTCTCGGACAATATTACTATAGCGAGAGTTGATTTGTCTTTTACCATGTTGAAATGTTATTCAACACTCCACATGCCAGCACAATCTCGAATTTTTCTAAGCCATAATTGTTGCTTTCTTTAATTTGTGTTACTTACATAAATATAAATTAAATTATCAATTTTTTGCTGTACTGTATATAATCCATATTGTTAAAATCATAATTCTAAAATATCTGTTTACTTTAACAACGTAAATGGAGCCTTAATAACTCCTTACATTTGTTTTAAGTTTATTTGATGAAAGTGCATACGAGCATAAAAACCATTTGAGTGTGCCATTGCCCATAAAACATCAATGGTTTTAGCAGCATTGCATTGCAAGTGGCTCCATTCATTTCTGATATTAGAAATACTAAAGCATAAAGGAAATTCCTTGGGGGTAATGCCATGAAAATAAAAGTTATTGACAGAAAATAAATCAAGAAAATAAAAAGGCCCGAGCTCATCTCTTTTATAGATGGCCCTCTATAAAATGAATATTTTTCTAGTCGCTTCAAGTTTGCTCTAGATTGAATTTTTGATTGTTTTGACTATTGGTAGATTATTATATATATATATATATATATATATATATATATATATATATATATATATATATATATATATATACACGTCCAAGAAGTAATTGGGTTATTAGTAAATAAAAAAATACTGAGATAACAGCTGGGAAAAACCCTGGTACTGAGGAAGCAATGAAAGACTGGTGCTTCAAAGTGAGTGCCTTTTATTATTGTCAAGCTTTCTCCTATTGATTTTAGGCTTCTTCAGGACTTGCTACAAAGAAGAACATTCTTTACAAATATGCTCAAAGATAGAAAAAGCAATTCTTACCGAAATAGGTGCACTAGTGCTCAGTGACAATAAGGATACATAATGTTTGACCCTGTCTGTTGAGTGTATACATAAGTATGACAGATATTTTTGTTGTTATTAGCTAATTAAACCAGATATCGAAACTGAGTCAGATCCTCCCTATCCAACCCTAATCCATTGTAAGAAAATTTAGACCAAAGTCGTTAGAAATTGATTTTTTACAAAATGACACCTATCGATCCATCGATTGTCAACGTCGTCTTCTGTTTTGTTACGTCTGACCGGGAAATTCAAAATTCCAAACTCAACCGCACACATTCATCCGTTTAGAGATTTCGAGAGAAGAGACACGTAACCTCAAACAACCATTCGACTGTCACTATTCGAACAGCTGTCTGAAATCACTTCTTCTCTCTTTCATGATGCAATTGCGGCAAGTTTCCCATTCAGAACCTCCCATCCAACCAATTGCAACGGACGGATCAAAGGTGAAAGAATGCAATGATAATCGTTAGAACGGCCGACAGTTCAGCTGTCACTTGTTGAACTGTCGTTCGAATCCAACGATCTCACTAACCCGGAAGGCAGTGGTGATCTTTGAAATGTAAAGAAAATTATTATGGTTCTTACAATAGATTTGTCATTGAAACACAAGTTTTATTGTGGAGAACGTAGAGACGACCAACAATCCAACTGCCACTTGTTAAAATGCCGGCTCGTCACCTGCTCCCCATGTCTCATACGTTAAGTTATTAAAATATATTATGGTTAGGAAATATATTATGGTTAGGGTTAGTGGGAGATTCCCTAACCATAATATATTTTAATAACTTAACGTATGAGACATGGGGAGCAGGTGACGAGCCGGCATTTTAACAAGTGGCAGTTGGATTGTTGGTCGTCTCTACGTTCTCCACAATAAAACATGTGTTTCAATGACAAATCTATTGTAAGAACCATAATAATTTTCTTTACATTTCAAAGATCACCACTGCCTTCCGGGTTAGTGAGATCGTTGGATTCGAACGACAGTTCAACAAGTGACAGCTGAACTGTCGGCCGTTCTAACGATTATCATTGCATTCTTTCACCCTTGATCCGTCCGTTGCAATTGGTTGGATGGGAGGTTCTGAAATGGAAACTTGCCGCAATTGCATCATGAAAGAGAGAAGAACTGATTTCAGACAGCTGTTCGAATAGTGACAGTTGAATGGTTGTTTGAGGTTACGTGTCTCTTCTCTCGAAATCTCTAAACGGATGAATGTGTGCGGTTGAGTTTGGAATAGGGATGGGAAAAACCTCCGGTTTTAACCTAAAACCGGTTTTTTACTTCGCAATTACCGGTTTTACCGGTTGTTTTTTGTCCCGGTTATAACCGGTTTTTTCTCTTTAAAGTAAAAACCGGTTATTAGGTTTTTACGGTGATTAGGATTAGGTTAGGTATTTTTTTTTTGATCCCAATCGTGATTATTTTTCTCAAGTAATTATTCCAAACAAAACCATAATTCAAATTTTATTTTATAAATACAGAAGCAAACTGAAAGTGCAAACTCACGTCAGCCAGAAACAATTAAGTTTTATTATAATATTTCGTTGAAAAGATATTTGTAATCATAATATTTACATAAGAAGTGATCTGGTTGAAGTAGACGCAAACATCATCTATTTTTCACACTTGACTCTTGACATTGAAAGTGGGTGAATGACTTTTTCTGATTACCAAAAATAATGTTCTGACTATGAATATAGAATTACCGATTACAAATACGAATCTCCAAGGATTTCCCTACGCTTTCAAAACGATACACCCATACAGGAAATATTAAGTGAGTTAAAATGTACCTATTATACAAATATACAAACGTGTTAAAAGAAATAGATGATAAATTTTTTTTGATGGTAGTAAAAATAAAAGATAAATTGCATTATCTAATTTATTTTTAAATAAAATATTTATGTTGATATTATTTTCTTTAAATCCCATTTGAAAGAGTTTGGGAAATTTTTTATAAGTTGAAATGGTTGGGTTAAACTGTATATTATTGCAATATGTATATATTAATCTTACGCTATATTATATTTAATAATAATCAATAAATATATAATAATAATAAAATAATAAATAAATATAATAACTAATAGGATAAAATGGTTTTATTAAAAAGTGTGTTTTATTTATATTGATACATATTGATATTCTTTCGATAGTTCTAATTTTGATCATATTGATATCGAGTCTCGAGTCGAGTGGAGTATCGCAAACTAAAGTGCATTGTAAATGTAACATTGTAACCTATTGGATTAAAAAAAACCAAAAACCGGTTTTTGAAAAAACCGGTTATTTTGGCCAGTTATAACCGCCAGGTTAAACCGTAAGCAAAAAAATACCGGTATAACCGAAAACCGGTGTTTTATCAAAAACCGCCATCCCTAGTTTGGAATTTTGAATTTCCTGGTCAGACGTAACAAAACAGAAGACGACGTTGACAATCGATGGATCGACACCCCAACCGTGGACACACTGTATAATATATTGTTCACGCATCTCTAACAATCGAGTATGCATATACTTGAGAGATAAAAACATTGTCGACGATTTTCTAAAAAATAATGGAAGTATCACAATTAATAACACTCGTATAGTTGCTCGAAGATTAATTACCCCATCATATAGATTGCTAATATCTAATGCAAGCCCCACAATTTCTAATAAAGAAATCACAGGATGTTTACAAAATCTAGGCTTAACATTATTATCGCTAATGATACAACTGAGAATTGGAGCTACTGACCCAGCTTACAGCCATATACTTAGTTTTAGAAGACAAATTTACATCTCGCCTCCAGAAAATGCATCTTTACCGGAATACATTGATATAGAACAAGATGGAAGAGTAAATAGGTTCTATTTAACACTAGACAGCCACAACTAGGGAGCGGATTTTATGCTAAATGCATATTGCATGCATATTTCACATATTTGAGAACTTTACTAAATTTTGCATATTTTTAAAGAAACATGCTATTTTGTGCCTATTTAAAAACCATTAAGTCCAAAAAAAAATTTTGAATTTTTTAATTCAACAAAAAATATTTCCCCGCACAGGCTGTCGTATGTATATATGAAGGGCTTAATGTGAAACAATGACAAGCCACACATGATTTCAAAACAAGTTAGTGTTATTCCTGGTTAAAGTAATAGTATAACAAGCCACTAACAAATTATCTCAGCCCTTCGTTAATAGATGGCCCGATAAATCTATGGTCACACTATTGCATAGGACTAGTTTGTCTCTACACTAGGTTCGCTTTCAAGATGCAGTAGAAATAAACAAACCAATACACGTTAAATGCCACTGGAGCACAAACGAATCATAATTTACAATGCATAAACTTTGGAAATCATGCTTTGGGATTTACAGTGTATATACATTGTAAATTATGATTCGGTTGTGCTCCTAGTGGCATTTAACGTGTCTTGGTTTGTTTATTTATACTGCATCTTGAAAGCGAACCTAACTTGACATAATGACAAGCCACATCAAAATGGCGAACATGGGCGGAAGCCATTCGGATAATTATTGAGTTCTGATGATTCTAGCAAGAAAAATAGTAAAGTTACATTCAAACTTGACATTCGATGACAGTGACCGGAACCCTGACTATGTACCGGGTGTCCCAATAAGAATGGCTCTCGGCCATATCTCAGGAACCGTTTATACTACAGCTTTGGGAAAAAAATTTTTATAACCAAAGTTGCCCCGAGAAAAGCCTGGAAATTATTTTCATAATTGTAAGTCCAACGCTAGAGGGCGTAATTGAATATCAAAAATTAAAAAAAAAACGAAATTTTACAAAATTTGCCTAATGAAAGGGCACTAGAAATCCAATCATCGTATTCTTCATACAATTCTGTGCATATTTTATTTCACAAGTTAAAGTCTACTTGTGCAAATAAGGGGTGGGGGTGAGTGGGAACCTTGTTATGAAAAAATCGCTGTAAGTCCGGTTCTGCTTAATCGATTTTTACAAACTTGGTCTTGTTGAAACAGCTCCTTTTCGTCAATGTAATAGTTATAATTTAGAAACAGCCTATTACGTAATACGCCGGCTAGAAGGCGCTATTTATTTTTTTTAGAAATCTAGTTTTCTTTGGAAAATATCAAATACAAGTATGTATTTTTTTTTCCTGTAATACAAAATTAGACCAAATTAGCAACAGAATACCGAAAACCGCCTGTCGATATCTTTTTTCTATCTCCAGATATCTTAAGAAACGTGTAAATTTTAAACATAACTGTTGGTGGCATGTGTCATATAAGTGGAAATATATAGAAGCACGTAGTGTGCTATGGAAAAAAACAAAGGAACATTGTCCAGATGTCACCGTATATAATGAATCAAAACAACAATAAGACAAATAACACTATAAAATATAACAAAAAAAGGGGTGTGTGTACTTTGTACGCGAGTAAGAAGTTATACGTTTATTATTATGATTTTAAAGAAATAAATATATTTTAAACAGTTTAATTTTATTTTTATTTAAATATTACACTAATTTTAATACTTAAAATAATACCAAAAAATAGCGTTAATATGTAAATTTTTATGAATTGTTGCCTCCGCGCATTTGCTTTTCTCTCGATGAATCGTAGAAAATGTAAAATCGTCAGATTTTCTATACAAATTTTTAATTTTTATTTCATTATATTTTAATATCAATTATCCTATTCCCAACTAAGATAAATACATAACTGTTATTGTCACCGGTAAACTAAGTTAAGGAAGTCAAAGTGGAAACAAATAGTGTGCTATGAAAAAAAATAGAACTAGTAGAAGTATTAACTTCAAAAAGTCATCATGTGTCAAATTATGTGTCAAATCAGTAAAACATAAAAATTTGTTCATTGATGGTTTGTTGCGGTTTGTTTCTATAAAATTTTATATAAAATTTATACAGAGTGAAATTCAAGATGATTCTTACAAACTAAGAAGCATTTGACATGATAGCCACATTCTTTGAATGCATAAGGAATGCAACTGTTGCGGCTAGAATATATGCAATTAAATATCCCCAAAGACGTCACCCCAGTAGTAGAGTTTTTCATATGTTGCTTTGATTTAATATATACGGTGACATCTGGAAAATCTTTCTTTGTTTTTTTCCATAGCACACTACTTGCTTCTATATATTTCCACTTATATGACAGCAACAGTTATGTTGAAAATTTACACGTTTCTTAAGATATCTCGAGATAGAAAAAAGGTATCGACAGGCGGTTTTCGGTATTCTGTTGCTAATATGGTCTAATTTTGTATTACAGGAAAAAAATACATACTTGTATTCGATATTTTCCAAAGAAACCTAGATTTCTAAAAAGAAAATAAATAGCGCCTCCTAGCCGGCATATTACGTAATAGGCTGTTTCCAAATTATAACTATTACATTGACGAAAAAGAGCTATTTTCAACAAGACCAAGTTTGCAAAAATCGATTAAGCAGAACCGGACTTACAGCGATTTTTTCATAACAAGGTTCCCACTCACCCCCACCTCTTATTTGCACAGGTAGACTTAAACTTGTGAAATAAAATATGCGCATAATTTTATGAAGAATACGATAATCGGATTTCCAGTGCCCTTTCATTAGACAAATTTTGTAAAATTTCGATTTTTTAATTTTTGATATCCAATTACGCCCTCTAGGGGTGGACTTACAATTATGAAAATAATTTCCAGGATATTCTCGAGTCAACTTTTGTTATACATTTTTTTTCCCAAAGCTGTACTATAAACGGTTCCTGAGATATGGCCGAGTACCATTCTTATTGGGACACCCGGTACAATCTAGAAGTGACCCAAGTAATGAAAACACAGCGATATGTAATTTTTTCCTAAATGTGGCTTGTCACATTATTACTATATCAAGATTAATGTAGTGGCTTATGACGTGGCTTGTTATATTATTGCATTTGGTTGTAGGATAATGAACAAGGTCCGTCAATAAAAAGGACAAAACCAAACACACCCGTCAAAAATAACAAGTTGATGGAGACAAAGAAATAAACACTGTTTAACACGTATAGGGTTGAAGCCACCACGAACTCAGTCAATAATAGAAAATTCTGAATCTACATATATCTAAAATTTGGGTATTTATTATTAATGGAATAATGTAACATGCCACATTTTTTTAAATAAATGCTGTTATTTCTCGAGTTTCAAGTAATTTTATTAATATTGTTGTCAACTATGATCTCATAGGGCATGATGCATCGAAATATCTAAACTAAAACAATAAAAGTTGTTTTTTACTGGATTTTTTAATATTCTTTTTAACATTTAAAGTCAAATATCTCACTTTTACCTTTTTTAGGCTTGTCATTGTTTCACATTAAGCCCTTCATATACAGGGTGCTTCATCTTATTCGCCTCGGTCTCTGTACGGAAAACCACTTGATATTTTAAAAAAATTTCTTCACAGAAATATACAGGGTCTTTAATACTACAACCTAAAAATAATGTGAATTATACAGGGTGTTCCAAAAAAGAGTGGTATATCAAAGTTATATTTTTTCTTATGGAATGCCCTATATCTGATAACATTATTAAATTGACCTTAAAAAATAAGTTATACTTTCATAAGGGTTCCCTATACCTAAATACAGGGTGTTTTGATTTATTTCGATTTTTATAAAAATGTAAGGTTTTAGAAAAAAATAAATATCTACGAATCTAAGAAGCAGTAACAAATTCTTTCTTGGATCTTAACAATAGACTATTTAGCATACTTAAACAGATGCTTATTGCAACAAAATTTCTTACAGGGTGGTCAAAATATGAGATTATTCTATTAACAAATTCAAGCTGTAATAACTTACTTATTTTAAATGGAACACCCTGTATCTTACTAGTCTATCGCGTAGAAAATTTAATTGGCTTTCAATTTGTATTAGGGTTTCCTATACCTATCTTTTTACAGGGTGGTCAAAATATTAGATTGTTCTATTAACAAATTCAAGCTGTAATAACTCACTTATTTCAAATAGAACACTATATCTTACTAGTCTATCGCGCAGAAAATATACTTAGCTTTCAATTCTTATTAGGGTTTCCTATACCTATCTTTTTACAGGGTGGTCAAAATATTAGATTGTTCTATTAACAAATTCAAGCTGTAATAACTTACTTATTTTAAATGGAACACACTGTATCTTACTAGTCTATCGCGTAGAAAATTTACTTAGCTTTCAATTCTTATTAGGGTTTCCTATACCTATCTCCCTTCATTTTTTAAATATTTAAAGATTTCCTAATTTGTAAGTTTTAAAAATTAGAATTAAGTACCTATGTCGTGTTTATGTACAACACATCACCAACATCGGCAATATACTTAGACAAGATACTGTCATTAATAAAATTTTCATTGTTATCATGTAAGCACACAGAGTGTTGTATTATTTTAGTTGATTTTGGCCTACATGTGACATTGAATAATATGTTTATATTAAACTGCATACCCTATATTAGATGCCGTATTCTGGAAGATATTTAAATTATATTTCATTCCGTATAAATATTTTCCATATCTTAACCCAACGGTTATTAAGTAAATTTAAGAACACCACTTTTTGTTTGAATCTTTGAATCGCAATTACAAACAATTAAATGTAATGGCTACTTTGACGAAAACGAGCCTATTGTACAAAAATATGTAAAAATGGGTATTTACAGAATAACATGGAATTTATATTTAAAGAATAACATGTGTATTGAGAATATTTACATGGAATTTTAGAGATTTTAAATATCTTCCATTATAAAGAATAGAATATCGAGTTTGTCATTTAAAGTAAGAACACTCTGTGTGATTAAATGATAATAATGTAAATTTTATTAATGAAACTATCTGATATTTAAGTATATTGGCGGTGTTGATGATATGTTGTACATAACCACGACATAGGTATTTAATTCTAATTTTTAAAGTTTACAAATTAGGAAATCTTTAAATATTTAAAAAATGAAGGGAGATAGGTATAGGAAACCCTAATAAGAATTAAAAGCTAAGTAAATTTTATACGCAATAGACTAATAAGATACAGGGTGTTCCATTTAAAATAAGTAAGTTATTACAGCTTGAATTTGTTAATAGAACAATCTAATATTTTGACCACCCTGTAAAAAATAGGTATAGGAAACCCTAATACAAATTGAAAGCTAAGTAAATTTTCTACGCGATAGACTAGTAAGACACAGGGTGTTCTATTTAAAATAAGTAAGTTATTACAGCTTGAATTTGTTAATAGAACAATCTCATATTTTGACCACCCTGTAAGAAATTTTGTTACAATAAGCATCTGTTTAAGTATGCTAAATAGTCTGTTATTAAGATCCAAGAAATAATTTGTTACTGCTTCTTAGATTCGTAAATATTTATTTTTTTCTAAAACCTTACATTTTTATAAAAATCTAAATAAATCAAAACACCCTGTATTTAGGTATAGGGAACCCTTATGAAAGTATAGCTTATTTTTTAAGGTTAATTCAATAATGTCATCAGATATAGGGCATTCCATAAGAAAAAATATAACTTTGATATACCACTCTTTCTTGGAGCACCCTGTATAATTCACATAATTTTTAGATTGTAGTATTAAAGGCCGTGTATATTTCTGTGAAGAAATTTTTTTAAAATATCAAGTGGTTTTCCGTACAGAGACCGAGGCGAATAAGATGAACCACCCTGTATATTAATTCGAGAACTACCTAAAGAGAGACGGCTCATTTACTGCCTTTCATTTTTTCTTAGAAAATACCCGATCTTTACACAAAGTACTTACTAGTGCTTATAGTACGCCATTGGTACGCCATTATAAAATGATTGTAGGTTGTAGTGATGAAGGATGGTTTACCCGGAAATCCGAATTTTATTTACTTTTATTATATTTAGTAGGTAATACCTATAATTCTGTAATTCTTTTAAATCCTCTATTGTTAAGAGAATTTACACCTTTAACCATAGTTTTACGATTTTCTAACGGAAATTAACAAGTTATTTTAAATACGCCCTAATTACTTCTACTGATTTGAAAGGAGTTTTTCAAGTTATAAAATATTTTATCTGATCAAAGAATATGTTTCCTCGTAAAGAATTTGGAAAAACACATTGTAGTGAATTATAATCGAAGATAATTTATAGTGATATTGTTGTTTTATTTTAAATAGGTAACTATTGGTAGCAGTTTTTATAAAAACCGTGAATAAATTGCATATATAAAAAATGATTTTATTTGAAAGATAATAAATAAGATTGTCACCCCCCTATAAAAGAACCCCCTAGAATAGAATAGAACAGAAAATTTGTGGTTTCTCGAAATGCGCATTTTTTGAATTTTTGTGCATATCTTGCGCATATTTCGTAATTTTTTACCGCATATATATGCGCATATTTCATCAAAATTGATTGCATATAAATCCGCTCCCTAGCCACAACTGTTTCAAATGCAAGCAGGCAGGACACAATGCTTTACAATGCACTGCCTCATTTCCACCACCTATGAGTATAATACCTACAGGAAGCAATAATCAATCAGACAACATAACTCAGGCCCAGAATTCAGCACTTTTTATTTCTGACACCACTACCGCTTCTTCTTCCAATAATACACAACCCATCAAAGACCACAGTTCACTAATAAAACAAAACGTACCCCTTGATATGTCTAAGCTATCTACGACACAAAATCCAGAACTATCAAACTCACCCCTCTCTCAAACTTTTAATACCCCTATGAATCTTGAGATAAACAAAAATATTTTGGTGGACAATACAAAGTCCGATCATCCCTCAACACAAAATAACTCACAAAAACGTACCGCTTCTGCTGTTTCTTCTCCTATTTCTTAGGATGTCCAATTCGCAACCCCAACTATAACACAAAATAAGAAAAAGAGCAAAACAGAAAAAAAAAACCTGAAAAAAACATTAAGTTTTCAGACAATACTAAAACATATATAGATAATCACTCGCCTCCTTTTTGCCTCAACAGTCAGCAAGTTGAAAGTCTACTAGAAAATTGCTACGGCTGCTCTGATGTAGTAGCGGTGGCGAAGGATTATAACTCTGACATCGTAGCTATTATCACTATGTTGGATGAAATTCACCCACATTTAGAAGACAGAACAACAAAATAACGCTGCACTAAATTGAGGAAAAAATTAGCTGTACAAATTAATTTACAAATTAATTTAACGAATTTGGATTCTGAAAGTGATTCATCCACTTTTTAATTTTTGTGCTCATTAATAAAATATAATCATTTATGTATAACAAAATTTTACAGTGGAATTTAAATAGCTTTAAAACTCGTTTACCTATGTTACAGTTGTTACTCAATAAATACACACCACAAATTATTTGTCTTCAAGAAACTAATTTTAAAGATTTCACCTGCATGAATCTAAAATCTTTTAATTCATATTTTAAAAAGAGGGATAATGCTGGTCACGCTTCAGGTGGCGTTGCCATTTATGTAAAAGAACAAATAATATCCAAAGAAATTCCTCCAAGCACAAATCTGGAAGCTGTAGCTGTACAAATTGGTACAACAAAAAAGTTAACATATGTAATATATATACCTCCAAATTATAACCTAGAAGAACAACATCTTGTAAACCTAATAAATCAGGTACCTAATCCAAAATTTATACTGGGAGATCTAAATGGACATAACACTAACTGGGGTTCCTTTAAAACTACATCTACCGGAAAAAAGAGTGAAAATATAGTGAACACGTTAAATCTTGCAATACTAAACGATGGTAGTAGCACCCACTTAAACTTATCGACAGGGACATTTTCTTCTATAGATATCTCACTTTGTACACCCACTCTTCAAATAAATCACAATTGGTACGTAGAAAAAGACTTATACGGGAGTGATCACTACCCGATTTTAATAGAAAAACACTTGATTAAATCTACGCCAGTTAAGCTTGATCCGAGATGGACGTTAGACAAAGCTGACTGGGGCCTTTTTCAAGAAATTATCCGTAGTGAATCTTCAATGATTTGTTTAGAAAATACAATAGACGAAATAATTCTACAATTCAATAAAGTCATAACCGAAGCAGCTATAAAAGCAATAGGAAAAACAACGTTCATTGAAAGAGATAAAGTTACTCTCTGGTGGAATGAAGAATGTAAAGAAGCTATTAAACTAAGTAAAAAAGCTCTTCAAAAGTACAAAAGACACAAAAATCTAGAAAATTTAATCGAACTTAAAAGGAGTAGGGCTAGAGCCAAACTGGTTACCACAAGATCTAAAAGACAATCCTGGATAAAATATGTAGAAACGATAAATAATTACACACCTGTATCAAAAGTTTGGAGGAACATAAAGAAGATAACAGGCTCGAGTTCATTTCAAGGAATAGATTCATTAGAATTAGACAATAAATCATCTACAACAGACCATGCAGAAATCGTAGAAAAAATAGCCGAAACATTCCAGTTAATATCTTCAAATTCTATTTATGATAAAGATTTCCTAACATATAAAGAACAAAAAGAAAGTATTCCTATCAACATAGTAAACAATAATGAACCTATAAATGTACTTATCACAATCAGAGAAATAAGAGAGATGTTAGATTCTTTAACGGACACATCTCCAGGTCCGGATGACATTCCAGCTTCTTTCTGAAACACCTACCTGAAGAAGCTTTAGAAATTTTATTAAAAATATACAATCGTATATGGACTAAACATGAATTTCCCAGATTATGGAAATCCTCTATAACTATTCCTATCTTAAAACCTAATAAACCACGAAACAAAGCAGATTCTTATCGTCCTGTCTCTCTAACTTGTGTCATGTGTAAGCTTTTAGAAAAAATTATAAATAAACGTTTATTGTGGTGTCTGGAAGAAAACAACCATCTGATTAACGAACAATCTGGATTTCGTCCTTTAAAATCGGCCACCGACAACTTAGTAGATCTAGAAACGTATATTAATAACGCCTTCTGTAAAAACCAGAAATGTATTGCAATTTATTTTGATTTTCATAAAGCATTTGATATGGCCTGGAATCACAAAATAATAAATCACTGAAATTCATGGGGTTATCAAGAAAATATACTCGCTTTTGTTAAAAATTTTCTCCTAAATAGAAATTTCAAGCTAAAAGTAAACGGTCTTCTATCTAATGTGAAATATCAAGAAAATGGCACACCTCAGGGATCAGTGATCAGTCCGACTCTTATAGCTATTAATGATATAATCAAATCAATGAATAAACCCATTCAAGCCAGATTATATGCTGATGATCTCATAATATTCTTAAAGGGAAACAATATACAGAGTATGGTCAAATTACTACAAGATCTACTCGATAAATTTATATCTTGGTCTAAAAAGAGTGGTTTTCAATTTGCTTCATCCAAAACTCGCTGTATCCTATTTTCAAAGAGACCAAAGCAGATAAAGGAGATACCTACTTTAAAATTTGGAGGTCAGAGACTCGAATATGTAGAAACAATTAAATATCTAGGTCTAGTATTTGATCAAGCTTTAACCTGGAAAAAACATATTAAATATATTTCAGCAGCATGTCAAAAAAGACTAAACCTTTTGAAATGTCTTTCTGGTACAAACTGGGGAGCGGACGGTAGGACTCTGCTCACATTATATAAAAATCTGATCCGTTCCAAGATTGATTATGGATGCCAAGCTTACTCATCTTCTTCAAAAACAACTCTAAAAGTTTTAGATATCGTACAAAACAACGCTACAACGCTCTTAGAATAATATGTGGTGCATTTAGAACAACTCCTATTATAAGTCTTCAGACCGAACTCGGTGAACTACCTTTAGATTTAAGAATACAGGAATTAATACTCTCATATGCAGTGAAGCGGTACTCTTCACAATGTCACCAAACTATTTGCTCTTCAAGTACTCAGCATACAAAAACTCACATTCCCTTTCAAGAAAAATGCAAACGAATCATAAATGAACTACACCTTAAAGTTCCCAAAATCTATCCTAGCAAAATACCAACTCCCCCTCCTTGGCTAATATCTTCTCCTCATTTAATAATGGATCTAGTGTCAGAAAATAATAAAGAAACCAATCGTCATATAATTATTTCTAAATATCAAACCTTAATTTCTCAATTTTCCTCATTCGAACAGTTATTCACTGATGGATCAAAGACTAAATATTGTGTAGCATCTGCCTTTGTAGCACAGAATGAAATAAAGAAATATAAACTAGAGGGGACTAACATTATTTTAACAGGAGAACTCTTTGCGATATATAAAGCCTTAAGTCATGTTAGGAAAAGTTCTCAAATGAACTTTCTCATAACTACGGACTCTTTAAATTCTTTAGAAATCATCTCTAAAATCTATTCTCCCCACCCTTCATAAGACAAGAATTGCACAATCTAAATCACAAAAATGTTGCTTTCCTGTGGGTTCCATCTCATATTGGAATCGCTGGAAATGAACTGGCAGATAAACATGCTCGAGAACCCTTAGAGGACGCAACTATAGAAATCTATCCAACAACTCCAGCGTCAGATCTCAAATCATATTTCCACAGCAAAATAGTTAATATATGGAATAGCAGATGGCATGAAAACCAGAAGCAGTTATTTGAGATAAAACCAACATTTCAACGATGGTCTGATAATTCCACAAATTGATTTTCCCAAGTGATCATCTCGCGATTGCGCCGCCTCACGCATGGTCATCTGATGACACGAGATCCTCAACAGGAGTGTTATGCTTGTGAGACCTCTCTGACAATAAAACACCTTCTAGTGGAGTGCCCGTTACACAGTGCGGAAAGAGCTCAGTTCGGAATCCCGGACGATTTGAAAATACTATTCTCAAAGTACGGTTCCAAAGTGATCCTTCAATACTTAAAAGCAATAAACTGTTTATATAAAAATTAATTGTAGTATTCTATAGTTATTATTATTGTTAACAAAACTATCATTTTCGCTAATAGCCGTACAGGCTGATGCGAGTTTGTAAATAAAAAAAAGTGCATTTTATTTTAAATAATTATTTTCAATCAGTGTGAATTTTTATGAAAAAGTAATAAAACAGAGCACAATAATTAACTCAAAGATCAAGTAAAACTTTATTAAAAAAATTTAAAAAGTAACAATAGTTATGATTATTATTGTACCCCGGCAGAACCAAAATTTAGTCCCCATCACAGATAATCAAATTTGCCTGATTGATGCAGTTCTGAAGGCAGAACTCTGCTTTTCTGTATGAACAATATCCTGTATAGATTTCCATGTTTCACAAGTTACCATAGTTTTAAAATTGATACCGAAACAAGATTAGAACAGATTAGAAATTATTTGTTTTTTAAATTCAACTTGATCGGATAGGCTTTTCATGATCTTTCTTTTTATAAACCAATTATGGTTACATCTGGTCCTTTTGGTCTTTCAACCTTTAATTCAATTCGATATTCAATGTTTTAAACTTTAAACAAAACAAACACAGGAGCATACGAAGCAAACCAGCAAAACAGAAACATAACCTAAACCTAAACTAAACATAGACCTTGATTTAGACCAATAATAAGCAACTACCGGCTACAGAACAAGTCACCGGTACCGGCTACCTATCCACTACCTTTTTTTAAATATACACATTGTATAAACGTAATACAATTTTTAAATACGTCAATCGAATATCACTGCAAAAAAGTCGTTTGATTACTATAATAATTTAATGCTTCAATTTGAATTTTACATGTTTGCCCCATTTTATATATATTATCATATCTATGTTGGTCTTGCTGGCCTAGTGCCAAAGTCTTTCCATATGTCCAGATAGGCTTCAATATTTGTCTATACAATAGCAGATTACTATGTTGTTACCTTTGAACTTTGGCCTAGTAACAAATACTTTTTTATGTGTAATTACAAGTTCTTCACTTTTCTTGTTGGATTGAGATTTCCAGTGCTCTCTCGAATTAAGGGTGATTAAATACTTTGCTATGTTTGGATAAGGAATGTAAGCATTCTATATAATGTCAAGTCAATAGTTATCTTTTTATTAACAGATTTTATTTCATTCGTCTTTACAAGCCCTCTCCTAGTCCAGGTGCTGGTTTCATCAATAGACAGTTGTAATGTTTAAGCAGCTTCGTTAAGACTTTTTCCAACTTAATGTCATTAGCGAAGGAAGTCGTTGTATAATGTTAAATGTCAGTGATATCGCTAGTATACAATAGATAGAATACTGAGCCTAGTCCTAGTACACTGCCTCCTTTTACTCCGTGGCGTTTATTACAACCCTTCGTGGGTTTTAGCCGACTCGACAATATGCTTCCACTTTTCTCTGTCTTGAGCAATCTCTATCCAATTCTCTACGCCCATATCTTTCAGGTCTCCTGCTATAATTATCTCGCTACCGGAGTCCAGGACGTCCGTGTGGTCTTCTTCCAGTTGGGACCTCATCTCATACCAGCCTTACTGTTCTTTGGCCAGAATGTCTTCTGAGGTATCCTGTCCCTTCGGGTCTTCTGGACTTCATGTCTTTTATGATGGCGTCTGGGTAGAGTTTATTCCTTAGGATTTTTCTTTCCCAAACACGTAATCTCTCCTAGTTCGCCTTTGTTATTGTCCACGTTTCGCTTTTATACAAATACGGGTCGTATGAATGTTTTATGTACTTGCATCTTTGTACGTATTGTTAATTGTTTCGATTTTATAAGGTTTTGTAGGACATAAAAACATAATATGTTGCCGGCTTGAAACATCTTTGTAAATCTTGCAATGTTACAAACATTAAATTTCAAATCAACATATTTCAAAATAGGTGAATTCCGTATCCCAGTTTTATATAATTCCAACCATCCTTCAAAAGATAAAACCACAGTATGTAAAACAGTGATTAAACCGGTGTTCATGCATGGATGTGAGACGTGAACTGTGACCAAAGCAATTAAAAGAAAACTTAGATGTTTTGAGAGGAAAACCCTTAGAAGAATCTTTGTACCTTATTACGACCCGAATAGAAACCAATACCGAATGAGAACAAAGGCCGAGGTCAAACAGATTCAATTCCAATGTCTAATATGGCAATGTCCATAGATCCCTAATAACAGCCTTACCAAGTTAATCTGGGAGGAAGCTCCCCCATAAACAAGGCCCTTAGGACGTCCATGAATGCGATGGAGAGATAATAATATATGGTCAGATTGAGGAACAATGGGGCTACCCACGTACGAGATAGAAGCGAGCTGTGCATTCAGCCAAGACCCACCTCGGGTTTTAGTGCTATGAGAAGAAGAAGAATTTAAGAGATAATTAGGCTTTTCCAGACATTTGGCCCACCCCGTATATACAGGGTGTAACAAAAATACAGGTCATAAATTAAATCACATATTCTGGGACTAAAAATATTTCGAATGAACCTAACTTACCTTAGTACAAATGTGCACACAAAAAAGTTACAGCCCTTTGAAATTACAAAATGAAAATCGATTTTTTTCAATATATCGAAAACTATTGGAGAATTTTTATTGAAAATGGACATGTGGCATTATTATGGCAGGAAAATCTTAAAGAAAAATTATAGTGAAATTTGTGCACCCCATAAAAATTTTATGGGGATTTTGTTCCCTTAAACCCGCCCAAACTTTTGTGTACGTCTTAATTAAATTATTATTGTGGTACCATTAGTTAAATTCGATATTATTAAAACTTTTTTGCCTCTTAGTATTTTTTCGATAAGGCAGTTTTTATCGAGTTGAGGCTTATTTTTCAATATGCTTACATAAAAATTTTATGGGGTTTTTGTTCTTTTAAACCCCCCAAATGTTTGTGTACGTTCCAATTAAAATATTACTGCGGTACCATTAGTTAAACACACTGTTTTTAAAACTTTTTAGCCTCTTTGTATTTTTTCGAAAAGGCACCTTTTATTGAGATGTGACTTCTTTTTTAATATGGTTCAAAATATCCCTAAAAATGTAAATCATAAATAAATGTTCATATTATTACCAAGTCTTCATAATCGTACTTAACCATATACAAATATGTGGTGGATTTGACAAATATTCAAAATATCTCGATAAAAACTGACTTTTCGAAAAAGTACTAAGAGGCAAAAAAGTTAAAAATATTGTGTTTAACTAATGGTACTACAATAATAATTGAATTGGAACGTACACAAAAGTTTGGGGGGGTTTAAAGGAAGAAACCCCCATAAAATTTTTATGGGGTGTCCAAATTTCACTATAATTTTTTCTGAAGATGATACCGCCATAAAAAAGAAGCCACATCTTGATAAAAGGTACCTTATCGAAAAAATACTAAGAGACAAAAAAGTTTTAGAAACATTGTGTTTAATTAATGGTACCGCAGTAATAGTTTAATTGGAACGTACACAAATATTTGGGGGGTGTAAAAGAACAAAACCCCCATAAAATTTTTATGTAAACATATTAAAAAAGAAGCCGCAACTCGATAAAAACTGCCTTATCGAAAAAATGCTAAGAGGCAAAAAAGTTTTAAAAACAGTGAGTTTAACTAATGGTACCACAATAATAATTGGAACGTACAAAAAAGTTTGGGGGGTTTAAGGGAACAAAACCCCCATAAAATTTTTATGGGGTGCACAAATTTCACTATAATTTTTTTTAAGATGTTCCTGTCATAAGAATGATACATGTCCATTTTCAATAAAAAATCTCCAATAGTTTTCGATACATTCGAAAAAATCGATTTTCATTTTGTAATTTAAAAGGGCTGTAACTTTTTTTATGTGCACATTTGTACTAAAGTAAGTTAGGTTCAATCGAATTATTTTTGGACCCAGAATATGTGATTAAATTTATGACCTGTATTTTTGTTACACCCTGTATATAGGGTGAGGCAGATAACTGGCCTATTAGAAATATCTCGAGAACTAAAGGCAACAGAATCATGAAAATTGGAATGAAGGGGTTTTTAAGGATGATCTATTAAATGAAAATATTTTTATCTCTTTGCAACTTCCGGTTATACCGGAAGTTGCTTATAACTTCGTTTTTTTAAATGGGACACCCTGTATATTTTTACATTTTTGAATTCTCTTCGATGTCTTCTTTCTTAAAATATGAGGTTGTGTAATGTTATACAGGGTATTTTAAAAGATAATTACGTTTTTTTATTAATTTCGTAGTAATATTCACACCCTGTAGAATTGTAATAGTATGACATTAAAAACTCTGCTTACGTTCAAGTGATTTTTAATATAGTCTACTATTGTTAAGAATCATTAGTATAACTAATTTTAAAATTTTAGTAAACAGGGTTGGTCGAAACTCGGAATGAATATTTTCTGAATTTTCTTAAACGGAACACCCTGTATTTTAGTATTGTAATGAAATTATATTTCATGGTACTTTTTTATTTTATAAGTATTCCCTATACCTAATTGCTTTAATTTGTGAGTTATTGGTGATTCAAGCTAAATATTAATTGCAACAAAAAATACGTAAAATTTTATTAGGTTGGCCGTGAAAAAATTCAATCACATATAATTTTTCAGAAATAAATACATATTAATCCAGACTAATCCTTAAAATTACCAATAATGGTTTATCTATCAAAATACCTACGTAGTTAAGATTGTTGGTGCGATTAACAATTAAGCACAAATTAAATCAGTTAGGTATAGGGAATGCTTAAGAAATAAAAAAGTACCATAAAATATCATTTCATTACAATACTAAAATACAGGGTGTTCCATTTAAGAAAACTCAGAAAATACTCATTCCGAGTTTCGACCAACCCTGTATACTCAAATTAAAAATTTAGCTATACTAATGATTCTTAACAATAGTAGACTATATTAAAAATCATTTGAACGTAAGTAGAGTTTTAGATGCCAAACTACTATAATTCTACAGGGTGTGAATATTGCTACGAAATTAATAAAAAAAACGTAATTATCTTTTAAAATACCCTGTATAACATTACACAACCTCATATTTTAAGAAAGAAGACATCGAAGATAATTCAAAAATGTAAAAATATATAGGGTGTCCCATTTAAAAAAAAACGAAGTTATAAGCAACTTCCGGTATAACCGGAAGTGGCAAATAGATGAAAATATTTTCATTAAATAGATGACTCATCAAAACCCCTTAATTAAAATTTTCATGATTCTGTTGCCTTTAGTTCTCGAGATATTTCTAATAGGCCCTTTATTTGCCTCACCCTGTATATATTACATAAATACCTTCATATTTTTCTCCTGAATAGCAAACACAACAATCGATTTTTGCAAACAATCAAATTTTTATAATAAATAGCGTAAATTGACAAAGATAAACTGGCAAACATAACTGGCTTCAAAAGCCCTGATAAATTTTCCAGAATCCGCGCACTTAACTTAATACAGAATAAGTCCTCTACAGATGCATTTTGTAAACCGTTCATACTACCGAAACAGATCAATACTGGTACGTGCTTTCCCAATCATTAACCCTACTCGTACATCTTGTCAAACTAATACAATTCAATGAATTTATGCCAGTTCAAGGATGTGACCCTACTTTTCTTTTTGTTTAAGACTGAATAATTTATCCTGTGCATAAAAAGGAACTTAATTCTAAAAGAAAATTTTCTTTCGAAAAATGTTCATTCTATATTCCAAATTTAGATCTATACAAATATGTATGGAATAGTTTTAGTCCAGGATAATAAGGTTTTTTCCATGACTCTTCAACAGCCAGGGTACTGAAGCGTTTTTTCGATAGAAAATACCTACATATAAGAACAAATTGTAACTATTTCCTGCGTAGGATCTGGTGGCCATTTTTGTTTATAAACAATTTAGTGTCAAAAAGTGGCATTTTTCCTTTTTTTTTTCAAATCAATTAAAAACAGTGAAACTTATGGTTTTTGCTGGTATCAAAATCTTCGAGAGGATGGAAAAAGCTTTAAAATGACGTATTATAAATTATAAAGGTTAATATACAAATTTACTGTTAATATAATTTCGAAAAAAGGTTGAAATTGCAAAAAAATTAATTTCGTAATAGCTATTGTAAAAAGTAGTGTGAGTTGTAGCAAATTGAATATTTCCTCTGAAGGGTTTTGAGAACTATGGGAACTAGTAAAGGGAAAGAGGGTCTATAGTGAGAGAACAATGATGAACCCCAATGCTATGGTTGCGTACGACTGCTCGTGTTTTGGTTGGAGAGCATGGATTTCGCAGGTTCGTTAAGGAGGTTTGGGAATGGGGAGTGCTAAATGCTGATAATGACAAAGACTTACTAAGTTCCTGATAACATTTATAAAGAGCGCCTTTTTCAAGAACTTCTGGGAAACTTACTTGGGGTTCTTCTTGCTTTTTTATTAAACTAAAATTTTGGTAATGGTTAGTTATATTTTCATTGGGATTCCTGTCTAAAGTTTGAATAAAACTCTAAAATTGTTAACTAGTGAGTTTATTTATTTTTATAGGCTCATTAAGTACCCTCTTTAAAATAGTTACAAGGGTCTTTCTACACCTTTAGATTTAAAACAGAAAATGAATAATTACGTTTTTAATACTATGGTGAGTTGAAATGATATTTGATATTTGATGCAATCTTTCCTCAATTTTGGGGAATATGGTTTATTTTATCAACACTTTGAGAGAAACATTAAATGTTAAGTATTAAATTTTAATATTTCAAAACGATCAGATGTTTATTTACAAAGTTTTGACACATTATCAAAATGACGGCTGTCACTTGTCACTTGCAAATTACAATGGAGAATTTAATTAAAATAATAATTTAAAAAAATTATGTTGATTTTACTTTTTATGACGAAAAATTGCAATCAAAAATAGACAAAAATTATGAATGCAATATTCATGATACTCTAAAACTTTCAAACTTGAATTTATTTTCTTAAGGAAAAAATTGTCAAATTTTCCTTTCTTTTATTCGTAATAAAGAGAATGTTACCTTGAGAAGAAAAACTACACAAAACTAAAACTCCAACTCCACCACTTTAAAATTCCAATCACACATCAAGGGTTAATTTTTCATAAGATTGACTGGTTGGTTATTTTCACTGCATACAACGGGAACGGGAATGGGAAAACACTTATTATTCCTTATTAGGTACTCATTAGTAGTACGCATACAAGGTCTTCAGGAACCGGCATCTCATCACAAAGGAACCATCAGGTTTTTGCGTGCCACGCCCTACTATAACACGTTTTCAACTAAATTAGACGAAAGGACATTGAACTGGATGTCATAACTATATAACCATTCACATTATCCATTCTAAGGAACTATCAAATCCCCTTCTGGGTAGTTCTATTGGATAAAAGGGCCTTTTGTGCCTTTGAAAATGTTCTGCGGCTTATTTTATGTATTCCATATTTTCTGCGGCTTATGTTCTTATAGGTATTACCTGTCGAAAAAACACTTCAGTGCCCTTGCTGTTAAAGTGTCACGAACAGGGTATATTTTTACCTTATTACTCTAGCCTAATTTCCAGTTAATTAGGTTGTAGCGCTGATAGTTTCCATTGTTAAAAGTTTCCTGCTTTGAATTATTTCTTTGTTATAGAAATTTCTTTGTTTTGAAAAATAAAGTCTTAGAAAACTTTCCAAGCGAATAAAGAATTGTTCGAAATATTTAAAATAGAGTTTTTTTACATAATATTAAAATCGTGGGATAATTAGTATCAGGAAATCAAGACACAGCCAATAAGTACTTGTAGAACTCATAGAAAGTGAGAGTTACAAACCGGAACAGTTTTTAAAGTAGTTTCCCAAGGGGTACACTCATCCGTATCTTCGATTAAATGGAACTACATCTTTATTAACCATTGCTGACAATTAGATACCATATTTAATACTACTCACTGTATAACTAAAAAAGCCACTTATGGAATACGTCAATCAACTGTAAACGAGTGTTGAAAAAACCTATGGTCAAAAATTGTTGGTGTAACTTCATCAGTGCTAAATAAAACAGTGGAAGTCAATGATATTCTATAAGTGATGCATAAAATTTATAGAGAAGATATTGAAAATCTGTAGTCAAGTGATATTGAAATTCTAGTCGCCAATGGCAGTTAGCTTACAGAACAAGAGATGCTCTAAATGCTGGAAAATAATGAATAAAGCGATGAAAATGATAACTCCCAAGAAATAACATAGACCAAGCAAGTAACGATTCTCCAAAGAAACTCAATACAGATATCTAACAAGGCTGAAACTAGAAACAAAAATAAGGCTCCTTGAATGTTAGGTGTACTCAGTGCTTCTATACGGAGTAGAAACGTGGACATTGAAGGCGAAAACTCTAGCGAAACTTCAGGCTTTTGAGCTATGGTTGTACAGAAGGATCGTGAAGATATCATGGACAGACAAAGTCACCAATGAAAAAGTACCTACTATGGAGGATGAACACAACCGCAGATTTAGTCAACATCGTGAAGGGCCGTAAGCTGCAGTAGTTGGGACATAATGAGAAGTCAAGACAGATACGAGCTACTCCAATGCATTTTACAAGGTAAAATTGAAGGAAAAAGAGCCTCAAGACGAAGAAGAATATCCTGGCTTGCTAACCTGAGAGCATGGTATAGAAAGACCTCAACACAACTATTCCGCATAGCAACCAACAAAGTCATCATAGCCAAAATGATCGCCAACGTTCGGAACGGACAGGCACCCTAAGAAGAAGCACAAGGCTGAGAATTGGGATTTCATTATTGAGTTGGACTATGGAAAGGAAATTAAAGTTCAAGAATGTCTAGAAAGGTTCAAGAAAGGAAACTAGAAAAAAGGAAGCAGCCAACCGTCTTTTTATTCAAGCTGAATCCCTGTCCTTATGTACTAATATAGGTATCCAAATTGGTGTAATTATATTATATTTGATATCCTTCTTTGGATCGTGGAACCCCCGGCAACCACAAGGTTCTTAACTCCTAAGCGGAGCACAGGCTTAAGTGAAAACGCGCCATAGAAACCAACGGTTTCTATTTTGAGCTGAGGCTTTCACCTTATACCAAGACTTTCCTTGACCTCTTATATCGTACACGATGGATCTCCTCCAGTTTCGTGCTAAGGGTTCTCTTTTTCCTTACTTGGGAATTCGCTCTAGGGTATCCGTCCATACGTCTTTGCAATACAGGAGCTATTTTTTCGCAGTATGTGACCGATCCAATCCCACTTTCTGGACTTTATTTAATTTTCTTTATTTTATGCCTTTTGTTCGAAAAGGTGTAGCAGATCTTCGTTTCTGATGATGTTAAATCAGAAAATACGAACAATTCTTAGTAGACATTTGTTAACAAAGACCTGCTAAATTTATCTGTGAGGGTTTTTATTATTTTCCAGAGTTCACATCCATGGACTAGAACATTTACCTGGAATATTCAGATCTTTGTTTTTGTAATATACTGGCCATACCTCTAAATAGTGCCAAGGATACTGAATGCTTTTCGCATCCTCATACGAATATCGTCTTCTGTACTTCCGGTTTCTGTTATGACACCTCCAAGATAAATACAATTTTCGTGGATTTGGTTTTATTAATATTAATTTTCAAATCTATTTTATTGGCTTAAGTGGAAAGTGTTTCCAATTGATCAGGCACATCTTCAGAACGTAACCCCACTTAAAAGAAATATTCCCTTCAAAAATTTTTCTAAAATTTTTAAATTGTTTTCTGGATTAATTTATGATTTTATTTGATTTATTTCCCGCACATTCTCTTTAACTGATTAAAAACGCTTAAGCGCAATTTTGCATCGAACTATCCAGAAATATCATAATTGGAATTAGCTGTGAAATTTAAATTGGGTATGGCTTTAATCACTTCAACTGCATAATAGTCATTATTTAACAATTCCATTATAAACAAAGTTTAATATTTCCGAATTATACTGCAGTCAAACGGGATAGAAATAATCACAATCATAATAATTAAAGAGTATTTAATTCTAGTTAATTTGTTACGAACACTATCTATTTAAATCCTATCCTAAAGGTTTTTTTAAAAGCAAACAAGAAATTTGTACAGTAAAACCCATTTTTCTGCAATCGCGAGGAAAAGACACGACAGACGTTTGTTGGTGCGGCGCAAGTGACCTTGAGGGTTTCAGTTAAATCTGTTCCGTTATACAACATTAATTTATCTTCTTCTTAGGTTGCCTGTCCGTTTCGAATGTTGGCGATCATTCGGGCTATGATAACTTTGTTGGTTGCTATGCGGAATAGTTGTGTTGAGGTCTTTCTATACTATGCTCTCAGGTTAGCAAGCCAGGATATTCTTCTTCGTCCTGGGGGCCTTTTTTCTTCAATTTTACCTTGTAAAATGCATTGAAGTAGCTCGTATCTGCCTTGAGTTCTCATTATATGTCACAAGTACTGCAGTGTATGACCCTTCACGATGGTGACTAAATCAGCGGTTGTGTTCATCCTCCGTAGTACTTCTTTATTGGCGACTTTGTCTGTCCATGGTATTTTCAGGATCCCTCTGTATAACCACAGCTCAAAAGCCTGAAGTTTCGATAGAGTATTTGACTTCAATGTCCACGTTTCTACTCCGTATAGAAGGACTGAGTACACGCAACATTTAAGGAGCCTTATTTAATTACATATAATAGGAGCCTTATTTAATTACATATAATAGGAGCCTTATTAATTTATAGTTACTTATATTCACAGTTTTCTGGTCTGAATTTCTCAAAAATGTTATTGATACAATGTAATACAGTGTAAAAGTATGGAAACAACAGAAAATGCCTAGATAATGGAATGGAAGCGTTATAATACCCATACATAATAAAGGAGATGATATATATATATATATATATATATATATATATATATATATATATTGTTATATTTCTATTTGATATGAAAATTAAATTTTGATAATTATAAACAGAATTCAATTTAATATAAAATATTTTCAATTTTCTCAACCACGGGCATATAAATTTAGAACAACCTGTATACAACAAATTGTTATATTTAATTTTAAGAAGTGATTAAACAAAACTCAAGTGAAATCGATAATAGGTCATTATCGTTGTTCGCGGAAGGTTCGATCATTAGCCGATGCTAAATAAGACTTAGTGGAAGTAGATAATAGATCATTAAATTTTGTAATTAGTAGAAAGTAATTTTAGAATGGGAATTAACTATTTTTCTTTTGAAATCCATTAAGCATATTTAGAAAGATTAAAAATTGGTTTTGAGGAATACTGCGAATGAGAGTTGGTGGTGGAAGTTTGATTTGTGAATCTGGAAGGGATATTTAGAAAGTAGGGGAATCAATGACAAATAGAGATCAGAATGTTTTGAGCTGTCGAGAAGTGAAGTCCAGTAGTAGACGGTAGTGTACGGAGAGTGAGAAAGCCGGTGTAGTTCCGTGAGTGTGGAGTATCTATCGTGGAACGAGAGGTAGGCCAGGTTGAGAGTAAAAGAACCTCCTTGAGCCAAGAGTTCCCGGTAGCTGATTGCAGTTTCGAAAGAGGTAGAACACAGCATCACGACAGAAGCAGGAAACGAGAGCTATACGAGCTAGTTTCAAAGGAGAACATTACTGGAAGCCAGGACGAGGTTTTGATCGCAGCCAAGGATAGCAGGAAACGGGTCTTGTGTGAAGACATTCTCAGTTCACCAGAAAAAGGTCAGTCTCATTTGTTTGGACATGAATGTATGGGTTTTTCGTATTAAATACCACATTTAAAATTGAAGAAACATAATCAATAATATCAGAAAAGCTTCATCAAACTTAAATAGAATTGTTGCTAATAAATCATAATAGTTAAATGTTAATAAAAACTTTCAATTGGAAACCAAAAGGAAATAAGATTCCCATGTGTAAATGTTATGTTTAAGAATAATAAGATATAGCAAATATTAAGCAGTGATTGCCATTTAAATAAAATAAACAATATTTTGATTACAATTGTAACCCATATGTGTTATTATTTTACTCTTTTCTTTCCTATCCCGATTAGGAACCATTGAGAAATACTTAGAAGCCACGTATGTAAGTAATTAATTTTATAAAAAGCCCTGAGATTGAAAACATATTGATATGTGATCTGGTAAATTAATTAGATTATTATTAATGCATTGATTAAATTAAATGACATCAAAAATATTATCTCATATCAATAATCAAGATCACATCAACTGTCGTCCAACGTGGAAAGCATTGTAAAGTATTTCTAGTGGCAAATTTGAAGGATAGAAAGAGTAAAGCCGGTATTTGAAAATTTATATGCCTGTGGTAAAAAGTGAGACACTTACATTTGATAACATAAAATTTTAGATCTCTTTAGGTACAAATTTTACATAACTGATTTAATATTTTATTTTTACGATATTTACATTTCATATATTTATTGACAATTTATAATATTTGGGTGAGAAAAAGTTGTCTTGGTAACATACTAGTAAAATTTCATATTTGGCGGGGACAGTACTTCTTGAAAACAAATGTCTGTGACAAGAAGCCAAAGCAAAGACAACAAAAAACAAAAAGAACATTCAGACCAAGAAGATATTTTAGACACGACAATCATGGCATCAGAAAATCAAGAATTATCAGGAATAGATAAACTATTACAACTGATGCAACTCCAGTCACAAAAACTGGATGACAATCAAAGAGAAACACAACAAAAAATGGATGAAAATCAACGTGAAACGAAACAAGCCATGGAAGAAACATCAAAGAAAATGGATAAAGTGGATCAAAAAATGGATGAAACACAACAAAAAATGGATGAAACACAACAAAAAATGGATGAAACACAACAAAAAATGGATGAAACACAACAAAAATTGGATCAAAAAATGGATGAAACACAACAAAAAATGAAACAAGCAATAGAAGAGAACAACAAGAAAATGGAGGAACGCATAGGAAAGTATGAAAAGGAAGTAAAAGGATGTTTGACAATGATCAAGAACGATATGGGACAACAAGAGACAGAGATTAAAGAAATCAAAAGCAAAATAAAGGAAATAAAGAATTGCCAGAAAAAAGAAATGGAAAGTTTGGAAAACAAGTTGCAAAACGCTATTCAAGCAATCAGAGAAGAAATGGAAAGAAAGATTGCGGAAATCAATATTCAACAAAATGTAGGAGAAAGAAGAGAAATGGTTATACATAGCACAGATGACGTGAAGATAAGGTTTGGCGGGGATGTAAGAAGATTACACTCAGTGCCGTTCATAAATAGCCTGAAAAAGAAAATACCGCACATCGGAAATTTCGAAACAGCAAAAGAAACTATCAGAAACCATCTAAAATATGAAGCAAGCCTATGGTTCGATTGCAAAGAAGAAGAATTTGACAGTTGGCAACAATTTGAACAAAAATTTTTGAATTATTTCTGGGGAAAAGTCCAACAATTGGAAATTAACAAGGAATTGCAAAATGGGAAATACAATGATAGGATGGGTATATCAGAAAGGACATACGCATTACAAATTTACTATAACGCAAAACATTTACAATATAATTACTCATCGGAACAATTAGTCGAACTGATTGCAAGACATTTCCAAGAAACGCTGGAAGACCATATCACATTGCAAAACTACAAAGACATAGATAGTTTATGCCAATTCCTACAAATAAGAGAATCACGTTTAAGAGAAAGAAAATCAAGGAGGTCGCGAGAAGATTACAGGCCCCGAGAAACACAGGATTACAGAGATAGAAATCAAAATAGGAGGGACTATACAAGACGAGATTTTAATCCCAGAAGGGAAAACGAAAATAGAGACAACGGAAGAGGAAATTATGAACAAAGAAATAGGCAATGGAATGAGGACAGAAATCGAGAATACCAGAATAGAAACACCACACTCGCAAATCAAGAAAACAGAAATAACGGTAGACAAAATGAACAGGGATATCGAGAAAACCGAAACAGATCCGACAGACCAAGAGAAAATAGAAGAGAAGTAAATAATACACAGACAGATGAATATGACGGAGAGAGACATTATGACGAAAATATAAACAACGATGAGCAACCGGCGTCTTTTCACGACGGCGCTCACTAAAAACCAAAATCAAACAGGAATCTTTTGTAACCCCAAGGAGTTTATTAAATTGGCAAGAAACAACGAAAAGAAAAATGGAGTTAATTTAAAATTTGTGGATGGATTTATCAACGAGAAACCAATTAAAATTATGATAGACACTGGATCTGAAATAACATTGGTCAACAGAAAACTAATAGAAGAAGTTAACTTAACAAATTTAATTTACAAAATACCTAGGGTAAATTTAGTGGGCGCAAACAAACGGACATTGGCAACTATAAATGAAGGCATACGAGTAATGGTACGAATGGGTAAGAAGATGTATGCACTACAATGTGTAATAATGCCAAACATGTCACATGACATGATAGTAGGAGTTGACGAATTGGCAGAAAAACATGTAGTGATAGATTTTAAAAATAATACGATGAATCTAACAGAAGAAAAAGAAGAAGAACAGTCCAAGGAACAGGAGAAACAAAATACGGACGAATCAGGTAAAGAACAAACAGTGGAAATGAATTTGGCAACGAAGCAAGGACAAAGAAGAAAAGGGAGAAAAAGTCAGAAAAAGACAAAAGAAAATGAAACCTGTGGCTCCTCAAAAGAAGAGTTGAGCCCAGAAGAAGAAAAATTGAGAGTATCAAAAGCAAAAGAAAACTGGGATTCCTCAAAAGAAGAGATGAGCTCAGAAGAAGAAGAAATAAAGCTAACAAATGAAAGCGAAAAAGATATGATCGAAACAGTGGCATTTGAAGAGGAGGCATATGAAAACGAGGATGCAGAATACACGGTAAAAGTATGTGAAAAATCTGAGGAAAAAGACAGAAGATTGATATGGGAAAAAGGGAAAGACAACATAATAGCCGACACTCTAACACAGGATGAGGACACTGAAAATAAGGAAACAATTACTCTACAGGTGGGACTAATTAGAGTAATACAAGAAGAAGGGGTATAAGACGTAGATTAAAGTAAGGAAATATACAGGGAGTTGGTTTTGCCTCGAGAAAATTTATTTAAAAATGCAGATAAATTTTATCGAATACAAGGCGGGGATTTGTTATATTTCTATTTGATATGAAAATTAAATTTTGATAATTATAAACAGAATTCAATTTAATATAAAATATTTTCAATTTTCTCAACCACGGGCATATAAATTTAGAACAACCTGTATACAACAAATTGTTATATTTAATTTTAAGAAGTGATTAAACAAAACTCAAGTGAAATCGATAATAGGTCATTATCGTTGTTCGCGGAAGGTTCGATCATTAGCCGATGCTAAATAAGACTTAGTGGAAGTAGATAATAGATCATTAAATTTTGTAATTAGTAGAAAGTAATTTTAGAATGGGAATTAACTATTTTTCTTTTGAAATCCATTAAGCATATTTAGAAAGATTAAAAATTGGTTTTGAGGAATACTGCGAATGAGAGTTGGTGGTGGAAGTTTGATTTGTGAATCTGGAAGGGATATTTAGAAAGTAGGGGAATGAATGACAAATAGAGATCAGAATGTTTTGAGCTGTCGAGAAGTGAAGTCCAGTAGTAGACGGTAGTGTACGGAGAGTGAGAAAGCCGGTGTAGTTCCGTGAGTGTGGAGTATCTATTGTGGAACGAGAGGTAGGCCAGGTTGAGAGTAAAAGAACCTCCTTGAGCCAAGAGTTCCCGGTAGCTGATTGCAGTTTCGAAAGAGGTAGAACACAGCATCAAGACAGAAGCAGGAAACGAGAGCTATACGAGCTAGTTTCAAAGGAGAACATTACTGGAAGCCAGGACGAGGTTTTGATCGCAGCCAAGGATAGCAGGAAACGGGTCTTGTGTGAAGACATTCTCAGTTCACCGGAAAAAGGTCAGTCTCATTTGTTTGGACATGAATGTATGGGTTTTTCGTATTAAATACCACATTTAAAATTGAAGAAACATAATCAATAATATCAGAAAAGCTTCATCAAACTTAAATAGAATTGTTGCTAATAAATCATAATAGTTAAATGTTAATAAAAACTTTCAATTGGAAACCAAAAGGAAATAAGATTCCCATGTGTAAATGTTATGTTTAAGAATAATAAGATATAGCAAATATTAAGCAGTGATTGCCATTTAAATAAAATAAACAATATTTTGATTACAATTGTAACCCATATGTGTTATTATTTTACTCTTTTCTTTCCTATCCCGATTAGGAACCATTGAGAAATACTTAGAAGCCACGTATGTAAGTAATTAATTTTATAAAAAGCCCTGAGATTGAAAACATATTGATATGTGATCTGGTAAATTAATTAGATTATTATTAATGCATTAATGCATAAAAATATTATCTCATATCAATAATCAAGATCACATCAATATATATATATATATATATGAAAAAACAAAAGATGTAGATCTTTGAAACACACTCAGTGATCAAAAGATCCACAGGTACTGGTTTGGACGACCACTCGTACGAAAACAAACAAATGAAATAGAGAATGCGGAAAAATCCCCTTACGAACAATTCACATATCCACTACTTCGGGCTGGGAAAAATTTTTTGAATAGAATCGAAGATCCAAACACCAGCTCTTAGAAATGTGTTTCACCCTCTTCAACCCAACCCAATGGTTGGGCGTAGATTTACGTTCCTGCTATGTCTAGGTCTCGAATGTTGTTTTTTGATTGGAATGTGTCTGAAGATATTCAACCTCTCATCTTCACCGATGAGCCCATAGAGGTTGAAGAGGGCGAAACACATTTCTAAGAGCTGGTGTTTGGATCTTCGATTCTATTCAAAAAATTTTTCCCAGCCCGAAGTAGTGGATGTGTGAATTGTTCGTAAGGGGATTTTTCCGCATTCTCTATTTCATTTGTTTATATATATATATATATATATATATATATATATATATATATATATATATATATATATATATATATATATATATATATATATATATTGTTATATTTCTATTTGATATAAAAATTAAAATTTGATAATTATAAACAAAATTCACTTTAATATAAAATATTTTTAATTTTCTCAACCTCGGGCATATAAATTTAGAACAACCTGTATACAACAAATTGTTATATTTAATTTTAAGAAGTGATTAGAATAAGCGTACGAAACTCGGAACAATGTGCTTAGATAAACAAAGTGAATGACGCGTACCATTATCGTTCTTCTCGGAAGGTCGATCATTAGCCTATGCTAAATAAAACTCAGTGAAATAGATGATAGTTCATTATCGTTTTTCGCGGAAGGTTTCGATCATTAGCCTATGCTAAATAAGACTCATTTGAAAGAGAGAATAGGTCATTAAAATTTGTAAATAGTTAGAAAGTATTTTAGAATGGGAATTAAATATTTTCTTTTGAAATCCATTAAGCATATTTAGAAAGATTAAAAATTGGTTTTGAGGAATACTGCGAATGAGAGTTGGTGGTGGAAGTTTGATTTGTGAATCTGGAAGGGATATTTAGAAAGTAGGGGAATGAATGACAAATAGAGATCAGAATGTTTTGAGCTGTCGAGAAGTGAAGTCGAGTAGTAGACGGTAGTGTACGGAGAGTGAGAAAGCCGATGTAGTTCCGTGAGTGTGGAGTATCTATCGTGGAACGAGAAGTAGGCCAAGTCGAGAGTAAAAGAACCTCCTTGAGCCAAGAGTGTCCCGGTAGCTGATAGCAGTTTCGAGAAAGGTAGAACACAGCATCACGACAGACGCAGGAACGAGAGCTATACGAGCTAGTTTTTCAAAGGAGAACATTACTGGAAGCCAGGACGAGGTTTGATCGCAGCCAAGGATAGCAGGAAACGGGTCTTGTGTGAGGACATTTTCAGTTCACCAGGAAAAGGTCAGTCTCATTTGTTTGGACATGAAAGTATGGGTTTTTCGTATTAAATTCCACATAAAAAATTGAATAACATAATCAATAATATCAGAAAAGCTTCATCAAACTTAAATAGAGTTGTTCCTAATAACTCCTAATAGTTAAATGTTAATAAAAACTTTCAATTGAAAACCAAAAGGAAATAAGGTTCCCATTTGTAAATGTTATGTTTAAGAATAATAAGAAATAGCAAATATTAAGCATTGATTGCCTTTTAAATAAAATAAAAAATATTTTGATTATAATTGTAACCCATATGTGTATTTTTTTTACTCTTTTCTTTTCTATCCCGATTAGGAACCATTAAGAAATATTTAGAAGCCACGAAAGTAAGTAATTAATTTATAATTCGCCCTGAGATTGAAAACATATTGATATGTGATCTGGTTAATTAATTAGATTAGTATTAATACATTGATTAAATTAAGTGACATATAAGAATATTATCTCATATCAATAATCAAGATCACATCAACTGGCGCCCAACGTGGGGCATTGTAAAGTATTTCTAGTGGCAAATTTGAAGGATAGAAAGAGTAAAGCCGGTATTTGAAAATTTATATGCCTGTGGTAAAAAGTGAGATACTTACATTTGATAACATAAAATTTTAGATCTCTTTAGGTACAAATTTTACATAACTGATTTAATATTTTATTTTTACGATATTTACATTTGATATATTTATTGACAATTTATAATATTTGGGTAAAAAAAAAAAGTCGTATTGGTAACATACTAGTAAAATTTCATATTTGGCGGGGATAATACTTCTTGAAAACAAATGTCTGTGACAAGAAGCCAAAGCAAGGATAACAAAAAACAAAAAGAACATTCAGACCAAGAAGATATTTTAGACACGACAATCATGGCATCAGAACAGCAAGAATTATCAGGAATAGATAAATTATTACAAATGATGCAACTCCAGTCACAAAGAATGGAACAGAAAATGGATGAAACACAACAAAAACTGCATGACAATCAAAGAGAAACAAAACAAACAATGGAGAAAAATCAGGAAGAAACATCAAAGAAAATGGATAAAGTGGATCAAAAAATGGAGGAAACACAACGAAAAATGGATGAAACACAACAAAAATTGGATCAAAAAATGGATGAAACAAAAAGAATAATGCAAGAAAATCAGAAGGAAACAAAACAAGCCATAGAAGAGAACAACAAGAAAATGGAGGAACGCATAGAAAAGTATGAAATGAAAATTCAAGATAAAATAAAGGAGTTAACGAATGGCCAGAAAAAGGAACTAGAAAATTTGGAAAATAAGTTGGAAAATGCTATTCAAGTAGACAGAGAAGAAGTGGAAAAAAGAAACACAGAAATAGAAAAACAAGTCACCGAAAACCGGACGCAACAAAATGTCGGAGAAAGAAGAGAAATGGTTATACATAGCACAGATGACGTGAAGATAAGGTTTGGCGGGGATGTAAGAAGATTACACCCAGTGCCGTTCATAAATAGCCTGAAAAAGAAAATACAGCACATCGGAAATTTCGAAACAGCAAAAGAAACTATCAGAAACCATCTCAAAAATGAAGCAAGCCTATGGTTCGATTGCAAAGAAGAAGAATTTGACAGTTGGCAACAATTTGAACAAAAATTTTTGAATTATTTCTGGGGAAAAGTCCAACAATTGGAAATTAACAAGGAATTGCAAAATGGGAAATACAATGATAGGATGGGTATATCAGAAAGGACATATGCATTACAAATTTACTATAACGCAAAACATTTACAATATAATTACTCATCGGAACAATTAGTCGAACTGATTGCAAGACATTTCGAAGAAACGCTGGAAGACCATATCACATTGCAAAACTACAAAGACATAGATAGTTTATGCCAATTCCTACAAATAAGAGAATTACGTGTAAGAGAAACAAAATCAAGAAGGTCGCGAGAAGATTACAGGCCCCGAGAAACTCAGGATTACAGAGATAGAAATCAAAATAGGAGGGACTATACAAGACGAGATTTTAATCCCAGAAGGGAAAACGAAAATAGAGACAACGGAAGAGGAAATTATGAACAAAGAAATAGGCAATGGAATGAGGACAGAAATCGAGAATACCAGAATAGAAACACCACACGCTCAAATCAAGAAAACAGAAATAATGGTAGACAAAATGAACAGGGATATCAAGAAAACCGAAACAGATCCGACAGACCAAGAGAAAATAGAAGAGAAGTAAATAATACCCAGACAGATGGATATGACGGAGAGAGACATTATGACGAAAATATAAACAACGATGAGCAACCGGCGTTTTTTCACGACGGCGCTCACTAAAAACCAAAAATCAAACAGGAATCTTTTGTAACCCCAAGGAGTTTATTAAATTGGCAAGAAACAACGAAAAGAAAAATGGAGTTAATTTAAAATTTGTGGATGGATTTATCAACGAGAAACCAATTAAAATTATGATAGACACTGGATCTGAAATAACATTGGTCAACAGAAAACTAATAGAAGAAGTTAACTTAACAAATTTAATTTACAAAATACCTAGGGTAAATTTAGTGGGCGCAAACAAACGGACATTGGCAACTATAAATGAAGGCATACGAGTAATGGTACGACTGGGTAAGAAGATGTATGCACTACAATGTGTAATAATGCCAAACATGTCACATGACATGATAGTAGGAGTTGACGAATTGGCAGAAAAACATGTAGTGATAGATTTTAAAAATAATACGATGAATCTAACAGAAGAAAAAGAAGAAGAACAGGACAAGGAACAGGAGAAACAAAATACGGACGAATCAGGTAAAGAACAAACAGTGGAAATGAATTTGGCAACGAAGCAAGGACAAAGAAGAAAAGGGAGAAAAAGTCAGAAAAAGACAAAAGAAAATGAAACCTGTGGCTCCTCAAAAGAAGAGTTGAGCCCAGAAGAAGAAAATTTGAGAGTATCAGAAACAAAGGAAACCTGGGATTCCTCAAAAGAAGAGACGAGCTCAGGAGAAGAAGAAATAAAGCAAAAAAATGAAAGCGAAAAAGATATGATCGAAAGAGTGGCATTTGAAGAGGAGGCATATGAAAACGAGGATGCAGAATACACGATAAAAGTATGTGAAAAATCTGAGGAAAAAGACAGAAGATTAATATGGGAAAAAGGGAAAGACAACATAATAGCCGACACTCTAACACAGGATGAGGACACTGAAAATAAGGAAACAATTACTCTACAGGTGGGACTAATTAGAGTAATACAAGAAGAAGGGGTATAAGACGTAGATTAAAGTAAGGAAATATACAGGGAGTTGGTTTTGCCTCGAGAAAATTTATTTAAAAATGCAGATAAATTTTATCGAATACAAGGCGGGGATTTGTTATATTTCTATTTGATATAAAAATTAAAATTTGATAATTATAAACAAAATTCACTTTAATATAAAATATTTTTAATTTTCTCAACCTCGGGCATATAAATTTAGAACAACCTGTATACAACAAATTGTTATATTTAATTTTAAGAAGTGATTAGAATAAGCGTACGAAACTCGGAACAATGTGCTTAGATAAACAAAGTGAATGACGCGTACCATTATCGTTCTTCTCGGAAGGTCGATCATTAGCCTATGCTAAATAAAACTCAGTGAAATAGATGATAGTTCATTATCGTTTTTCGCGGAAGGTTTCGATCATTAGCCTATGCTAAATAAGACTCATTTGAAAGAGAGAATAGGTCATTAAAATTTGTAAATAGTTAGAAAGTATTTTAGAATGGGAATTAAATATTTTCTTTTGAAATCCATTAAGCATATTTAGAAAGATTAAAAATTGGTTTTGAGGAATACTGCGAATGAGAGTTGGTGGTGGAAGTTTGATTTGTGAATCTGGAAGGGATATTTAGAAAGTAGGGGAATGAATGACAAATAGAGATCAGAATGTTTTGAGCTGTCGAGAAGTGAAGTCGAGTAGTAGACGGTAGTGTACGGAGAGTGAGAAAGCCGATGTAGTTCCGTGAGTGTGGAGTATCTATCGTGGAACGAGAAGTAGGCCAGGTCGAGAGTAAAAGAACCTCCTTGAGCCAAGAGTGTCCCGGTAGCTGATAGCAGTTTCGAGAAAGGTAGAACACAGCATCACGACAGACGCAGGAACGAGAGCTATACGAGCTAGTTTTTCAAAGGAGAACATTACTGGAAGCCAGGACGAGGTTTGATCGCAGCCAAGGATAGCAGGAAACGGGTCTTGTGTGAGGACATTTTCAGTTCACCAGGAAAAGGTCAGTCTCATTTGTTTGGACATGAAAGTATGGGTTTTTCGTATTAAATTCCACATAAAAAATTGAATAACATAATCAATAATATCAGAAAAGCTTCATCAAACTTAAATAGAGTTGTTCCTAATAACTCCTAATAGTTAAATGTTAATAAAAACTTTCAATTGAAAACCAAAAGGAAATAAGATTCCCATTTGTAAATGTTATGTTTAAGAATAATAAGAAATAGCAAATATTAAGCATTGATTGCCTTTTAAATAAAATAAAAAATATTTTGATTATAATTGTAACCCATATGTGTATTTTTTTTACTCTTTTCTTTTCTATCCCGATTAGGAACCATTAAGAAATATTTAGAAGCCACGAAAGTAAGTAATTAATTTATAATTCGCCCTGAGATTGAAAACATATTGATATGTGATCTGGTTAATTAATTAGATTAGTATTAATACATTGATTAAATTAAGTGACATATAAGAATATTATCTCATATCAATAATCAAGATCACATCAATATATATATATATATATATATATATATATATATATATATATATATATATATATATATATTCAAAAAAATCCCTTTTACCACATAGTGGTGTAAGGCGACAATACATTACATTATGTTACATTATATGTAATACAATACAAAAACAACTGAATCTTAAATTTAACTAATAACTGCTATATGTTTATCTTATGTACAAATTTGATCCATTCCTTCTTATTTCTGGCCAGCGTTCTTATTTCTATCCACGTTGTTCCCCTTTTTTGCCTCTCGAATATTTTGCCTAGTGTTTTAGTGTGCCTATACCGTTTTGTCGTGGTCTACCTTTCTTCTTTGCGTTTTTGCCTGTCAAATTTCTTTCACCGGTTTTTGTATGATCCATTCTCTGAAGATGACCCCACCACCTGAGTTGCATTCTTTCTATAAATTTCAACGTTGACTCTATTTCCAAATCTTCTCTTATTTGATTGTTCCGTAGTCTCTTTTGGTAACCCCTCGAACTCGTCTAAGTGACAAAGGAGATGAACAATTTTGAAACTGTAGAAGCAGATTGCCTATTAGCACAGCATTCTTCTTCTTGATGTGCCTATCTGTGGCAAATGTTGGCGATCATCATGGCAATTTTTATTTTATCTGCAGTAACGCGGAAAAGCTGCACAAATGTTGTGTTGAAGCAGGTTCTGAGGTTCTTTTACCAGGATGTTCTTTTTCTTCCTGGACCTCGCTTTCCAATATTTTTCCTTACAGGATGGCTTATGAGCTTTATATAGTACAGCCCAATGCGGCTTTTGTGTTGGAAGGTATACAATATATCAAATATTTAAGATCAGACAAATATTAGAAAAAAACTGCGAATTCAACTGAGATATACACTAAATTTTCATAGAATTGCAGCAAGCATATGAATCGATAAAAAGAAACAGACTATGGCTAGCAGTTATAATGGGATTTATCTCATTATTAAGATCTTCTAAATATCCTTAAATTAACTAAAGTATTCGTTAGATGTTTATTTATAAAACAATAAACATCACGCATATTTGTTATTATAATTGCAAAGTAGAACACCTTAGCTAAAGTCCACGTTTTGCTTAGATCAACAAGGTTGACTATTCATTTGATCCAGTAACGAGAATATATACAAACATATTTACATAACGAAGTATTTGATAAATATGGGAACACGGTCAGATTTGGGCATTAGTGGGTCAGTCGAATTAGTTAGTTAGGTTTGGAAAGTTGCTGCCGTTAGGGCAGAATAATGTAATCACCTATCAACTGAATACATTTATATGGTATTACATCAAACAAAATAAAGTAGTTATGAGTATATAGTGTATTCCTGATAGTCAACCCCATTCCAGTATAGTAAATTTCCACTTACCACCATATGGTGACCTGAGAGACGGACTGGACTTCTGAAGCAGTAGAAAACAGGAAAGATGGCAAAAAACTGGAGGAAACGAAGAAAATTTAGGGTAAAGTACCAATCCTCATATTAATTGGTGTCGTTAGATGGAGAATGGTATAAGGAATGGGACGGACTATATGGAGCTGGAGAGGCCAACGATAAGGGAGTCCAAATGGTAGACGTCGACATGGACGAAGGTTTGGAGACATAAGGTCACGCCCAAACGTCAAGAGGGCAAATGGAAAGAAATGGACAATACATAGTGGACAAATGTGTAATCGTGAGTAACTTTTTAGCTATTTTTTAAATTGCATATACAGTCTCACAGATATATAATATAAATATAATCATTTAAGAAGAACTAGAATTATTAATTTTCACTTAAATATAATTAAATTAGGTAAAATTTTTTTCGTATATTATTAAGTTTTAGAAGTATTTCGCCATATTAAATAATTCAGAAGATTTTTTTTGTAATTACATTTCATATATAGATAATCTTAATCTTAATCGATAGTTTTATTTTAATAGAAATATAACAATTCTTATATTATATTATATTGTAAGAAATAATATAATTATTTTAAACTATACAAGTACGTAAATAAGTTTATTTTGATTTTGATGTAATTTATACTTGGTGAAAATGCTATTTTTGCATACGGAAGTTATTTTGTTTATAACAGTTTACTATTATACTATTTTTAAACTAAGGACTTCGGGTATAATGTGTTTGACATTGAAAATTGAAACGCATGAACTACATAGGAATTCGCTAAAGCGACAAATTTTTACGAAGAAAGTTCATTATTATGATAAATAAAATTAGCCTGAAAAATATAAGATATTAGTATTCGAACAATATGTTTATAAGGAAAGATAAAAGAAAATAATTTAAGATGTTGGAAAGAAATTGGAAAATCCAGCATAAAGGACTTATTATATTGGAGACGGAAATGTCTCAATCAATGAAAATTTTTGTTGAGAAATGCACGTAAATACAAAGAAATACAAAGATTTTTACTTATGATAAATATGACAATACCAAGAAAAGAATCCTAAAAAGGAAAAATTAAAAATAACTATGGAAAAAAATTAAATTTTTTTTAAATGAATAACGATTTTCAATTTTTTTATACAAGGAGTATTATTATTCCACGTACATAGGACTAATAAAATTCTTCCTCGTGATAGAGCACACAACTACTACCATAATGGCATATGGAATTTTTATTGAGTAAACGAATTTGCTCGTGAGAGAGTGAATTATTTTTATACAATGATTTTGTGACGAAAAGAAAATCAGTTAAGAAATGATGATGAACTGATATAAGAAGAAAAATAAAGACAAAACAAGTTATATAAATATGTTGAAGTATCGGAGTTTATAAAGGAAAAGAAAATCCCATTTGAGGAAAAGACAAAAGAAGATTAAATATTAAGACTTAAAAAGTTACCCTAAAGAAAGACAAGTATTAAGGATAATTTGAAGAAGATTAATGTCAAAAGATCTGGAAAAATAGAATAATTGAAGAGAATTTTGTACCTGCATTACAAAAAGTTACAGTACCTTAGTACCTACAGTAAAAAGTACTATTTAAGAAGAATACTTTGTATGGGTTCAAGTAACATAATTTATTAGTATAATATATAAAATAACTTTAAATTTATATAATATAGATATATTTATTTAATTCGAATGAGGTCATGTAAGACTGTATTTCAATTAGAGAAATAGAGATAATTTTTGTGACGTAAAAGTGACTATTCGCGTGAAGATTCTGAACTTCTATTTAATTAGTAACAAAAATTTAGATTAACTATTTAGCTATTGCAGGTTTTTCTCATTAGTAGTTTTTATGTAAATATTTTAATTTTCTTTATGTTTATAGGAGATTTTCATGATATTTCTGGAGATTTTCATTATTAGGAGATTTCCATGATATTTTTTCTAACAAAATATGGTCTATTTTTATTAACCTTTTCTGTCGATTTTTTTTTTTTCATAATTGAATGCTGAATTTTTTTTGATACCGACAATAAGATTTCCGATTTAAATTTTTTAATACTGTCGAATTTTGGTATAAATATGATTTGTTTTTTTATGATGATGAATTAATGTAGATATAGTAAAAGCATAATTGATTTGAGACAATCTAGACGCTAGACAAAAAAACAGACTCTTGTCAAGGAAAAAGTACAAATTTAAGTTCGAAGATTTTAGCATACCCATTTTTTGTTTTGAAGTAATCCTATTCTCAACTAAGGGGGAGCACTAGGTTCAGACAGGAATTTGGGGATGCAAGATGTAGAAGTTTTTTTAAGCGCACAACTATCCATTTTGTCTTTTTTGGAACAAACCTTCTCACGACTAAGGACGTGCAAAAGGACCGGAAGCAAATTCAAGGGTATAAAGTTGCGAAAAACTACCCATCGAGTGGGTAAGGGTTAGAAAATAAAGAATTTATGAAGTGAATGATATATAGATGAAGAATTATGAAAATAATACGAATATAGGAAGGAAGATATATGAAATATAAAATAAATGATAAAGAAATAATGAAGAAACATGAAGAAGAAGAAGATTTTTGTTTAATAGTACACGATGAAGAAAGTACTAAGTATAAAGAAAATGAAGAAATATGTAATTATTGTGAAGTACCAGACAAGAAGAAGAATAAGAAAAAAGAGATAATTTCTAATAGAAGAATATTAAATTGGAGAAGATCAAAAGATTTGTCTTAAAGGTCTAGTAAAGAAGTAGAATTAACAAGTAAGTTCAAATGTAGGAGTTGTAATTTTTTTAAACCTCTGAAATCAAAGTAAAGTATAAAATACAATTTCTGAGTATAGATTTTCGCGAGTCATAAGGAAAGAAATAACTAAGAATAGACGATGTTTGATAATTAGTGAAATAAATTGTATATATTTGTAAATTTTGTTTATATATTTTTTTTGTAAAAATTTGTATAAATCTATACATATAACGTAATCAGTTGATGATGATAGCAAGAAAATTTTCTTCTCTTCGGGGAGGAAAAAGGAAGCACGGTACATGGATCAGAAAATTTTCTTTTCTAAGGGGGATGATATAATGGGATTTATCTCATTATTAAGATCTTCTAAAAATCCTTAAATTAACTAAAGTATTCGTTAGATGTTTATTTATAAAACAATAAACATCACGCATATTTGTTATAATAATTGCAAAGTAGAACACCTTAGCTAAAGTCAACGTTTTGCTTAGATCAACAAGGTTGACTATTCATTTGATCCAGTAACGAGAATATATACAAACATATTTACATAACGAAGTATTTGATAAATATGGGAACACGGTCAGATTTGGGCATTAGTGGGTCAGTCGAATTAGTTAGTTAGGTTTGGGAGGTTGCTGCCGTTAGAGCAGAATAATGTAATCACCTATCAACTGAATACATTGATATGGTATTACATCAAACAAAATAAAGTAGTTATGAGTATGTATATAGTGTATTCCTGATAGTCAACCCCATACCAGTATAGTAAATATCCAGTTACCACCATACAGTGCTATAAATGGGAATATCAAGAAAATTATTGTAGCTAACTCAAATGTGCGTTACAGACGCATATTCACAGATAAAGATAAAAAACAGAACATCGCCATGTAGTATAACATCAGGACTTAGACAAGCATTCAACGAAAAAGGTACGTAATATTAATCAAAATCTAACAATAAAACACTGAAAACGTTTGTTTTCTATACTTCCACAAAATTAGAGAGAAATTTTGTGGAAGTATATAAAACAAACATTTTCAGTGTTTTATTGTTAGATAAAATGAACTTCCTTTAAGTAACGGTCGAATCCATCAATTATTAATAAAAATGTTGATTCAGACAACAAACGCAATACTTAAAATTTGTCCAATTCTTGGTTTTATTGGAACAACAAAGCGATGATCATCAATTCATTATTTTCATTAGTTGTTCCAAAGTAATGTTTATTGAATTGATGAATAACAATTTATTAATATTACGAACACTGTTCACTGAGCCAACGAACACTATTCATTGAAACAACAACGTTGTTAATTGACCGACGAAGACTATTCGTTGTGTCAATAACAGTGTTATTCCTCCTAACGTATTTCGTTTATTTCTACAATTATTTCCGTTTATTCTTACAATTAATTCCGTTCATTCCCACAATAAAACCGGTTATTCTTACAAGCAATTCTATTCACTCCTACAATCAGTTTCGTTAATTCCTACTATGAACGTATTTTATATTAATAATTACTTAATGCATTAGGGAGCGTTCAAGTATTACGTAACGCAATTTTTAAAGATTTTTGACCCCCCCCCCCCCAACCTGCGTTACGTAATACTTGAACAGTCCCTTAGCTCAGTGTATGATATTAATTGATTAATAATAATTTTATAAATCCCCCTTTTTTGTCCTAAACCTAATGGACTTTACACTGTGTGATTTCTCATATGATTTCACTTATACAGTGCGCTGGATAAAGTGTTGCCCCCTTAATAACTTATTTATTTTTAGCACATAAGCAAAACGCTCGGATAGGTCGATTTTTAAAAGTATATTATAACATTAATGTTTCGAACTTTACACGATCCCTCTTCAGGTGACAGACACAACTTTGGTTTTTTTTTAAATGCGAAAGTACATCATGTGACAGCTCATTTAAAAGCGTTTGAAATAGTGATTCCAAAAATGTATAACACTTTAATCCTTTTGGAGAGCGCAGGTGCAAAATTTTGATCGAATTCTTTTTAAACGCATTCATTTTTTTGGAATCCTGAGAAAACTAATATGTATTTTTGAAAAATTTAAACGCCGAATAAAATACTACATTATTACCGAGGGCTGAAAATCCCTTAGAATAAACTGAAATTATAAAATTTATAATTATAATTTATATTTAAACTTATATTTGAAATTAAAAATCATACTAAATTTTCTCTTTTTCACCCCTGTGACTTATTAAAATAATTATTATAGAAGTTCTCAGGGAGTTCAGACCCTCGATAATATTGTAATATTTTATTTTGCGTTTAAATTTTACAAAAATACTAATTAGTTTTCTCAGGATTCGAAAAAAATGAATACGATAATAGACACACGAAAATTTACTTCCAGTACGGACTACACTTGGAAACAAAATCAAATTATTCGGCACTTCGGCAGAGGTAACAGCATTGTTTAACAAAGAACGATAAGAAAAAGCAAAATCAAATGGTCAAGCAAAATATTTATTATTTCGACAACTTCGTTTATTGTTACCATGAACGCATTGATTGTAGTTATTAAACGCAGTAGTAGATTGATTAATGCATTCGTTGTCACAACAATCAGTTTATATCTACGGAATAATCAAATATTACTCTATATTACCAACAATTGTACATTGTTTTAGTGAAATCTGTACGTTGTTACGATAAACCAAGGTAATTGCTTACAATCTACGAAATCAAGAAATTGCTTTGCTGCGAGAATTACCATTATTTATTAAATATATGAAACTAACTTATTGTCTGAATAAATTGAGTGTTATTGATTAATGTACTCTAGTTATTTTCACAATTATTATTCAGTCATTGTGACAATAACCAAATACATTGATCAATGTCTAAAAGTTCGTTGAAACAAAAAATTAAATTGTTGTTACAACGAAATACTATTCAGTAATCACTGTTAATCAATATTACGAACAAAATTTTTTTGAGTGAGGAGACCCCTTATCACCGTTTCTATTCAATTTGGGCATAGAATATGCAATAAGTAAAATATCATTTGAGCTAACAGAAGGAATTGCGAATCGAGGATCAAAACTATTGTTGGTTTTTGTTGATGTTTTAGATGTAGTCGCTCATTCTGCAAGAGACGTGAGAGAGGTATTTTCACAACTCGAGGAGAAAACAGGTAGTCTGGGTTTTCAAATAAATAAACCGAAGACGAAATACATGTTAGTAACCAAAAATTCAAGTCCATGAGTTAGACAGAACACAACTATTAATGACCACAACTTCGAAGTAGTAAAAGGGTTTAAATATCTGGGGGTGGTAATCACAGATTGACAACCACATAGAAAAAAGGGGTCTTGGTAAGGATAGCTGCGGGGAATAGAGCATTGCAGCCCTATCTTCGTATATGGTGACTTCGTATGGAACTGAGACCATCGTCAGACATATAAAAGCTAACCGGATGGACCATCGTCAGACATATAAAGATGGACAGGTATCAGGGTAATACCCGAGATAGACAGAATGGTAAAGACTATTTTTTGAGAGACCAACGGATAGAAGATGAGTATGCAATGCCAAAAAAGATGAAAGGATAATGCTGAAGTCGATTTATCTGGGATTGGGGTACAACAAAGGATCATAGAAACGCAAGATCGTAGAAGATGGAGGGCTCTAGTGAATCTGACGAAGACTTACCCATAGTTGTAAAGCCAGTAAAGAAGAAGAAGAAGAAGAATACAGTGTAACTGTTTGAGTAACTAACAACACGAATACCCACGCACATTATTTTTGATTCCAAAATAATTTAGACTTAATTATTTGATTTTGATAACATGTTGTGTAATTTAAAATGATTTTTTACAGATATATATATATATATAACACATTATTAATACATAATTTTTGTCCCCTTTTCGCACCAGTTTTAACTAGTTCTATTTTAGAATTTTAGTGCATTTTATCCAGCTCGTTATAATTACTCTACCATCCTACCTAAAACATGTTGTTATGCAATGTTTGAAGTGCAGCACATAGAGAATGTAGCCTAGCATGTTGTTTAACGTGTCTCAGCTTCAACACAAGTTTTATCAGTCGCCGTACATGATTAAGGTTTTACTCCAAATATTTGGTGTAATCACAGAGAGAGCCGTGTGGATAATTTGAGTTGCAATGTTATTCTGACACTCGATAAAACATCTTTTGAGGCCGAATGGAAGGCGTCAAAGTTGGCCGTAAATTACATGTTGCTAGGAATCTGTTTATTGGACAAACAGGACTCTCTTACTAACCTATCCCTCAAATAACATTATACTTTCATGTATGTAGCTTTTGCCTTTGGATATAGCTTGTTTAATATATTGGTGAAATGGATAATTGAATGTTTGAAACATAAATTTTTAATATCAATATAAAGCATATACAGGGTGGCGGCCAATCAATGAAAAATATGAAATACACTAACTAAAGAATAAAGAAGGGTCCCAACATCAAATATAGAAGTACTACTAAACATAGTTAAAGACTTCTATCAGGAAACATACATAAGCAAAGATAAGACCAAACGAACTTGGAAGCCACCCCATCATGCAAAATTATGAACCAGCGTTTAGAGCTCATGCCAGAGATCGCACTAAGCGAAATCCAGGACGCAATGAAGAAGATGAAAAATAACAAAGCACCAGGAGAAGACGGAGTCGTAATAGAAGTTATAAAGATGTGCGGACTGTCCTCCTCAACCAAATAAAAATTTCGTTTAGCGTTTGTCAATTAGCTTTATCGCGAATTGCATGGAACAATGCAGTAACAATTTTAATATACAAGAAAGGAAACAACGCGCACATAGAAAACTATAGACCAATCAGTTTATTGAACCATACCTACAAAAATTTTTTCCACCTACCTCTACCGAAAGTATACTTTTCCGGACCTGATTGTAGGGAGCAAAGTTGTACTTTTCCTCCCTAGGGAGGAAAATATTTTTCTTCCCTAGGGAGGAAAAGTAAAAGTAACGTCATGGTATTTCATTCATGAAATACAACTTATTGACGCCCTGTATAATATCTATTTTCTATTACGTAAGTATCTATACATTTTAACGTTTATTTATAAAACACCCTGTATTTGGCAGAATGGTAAAAAACAGTAAATTGTTATTTTGATTTAACAATGTTTACATTAATAATTTGACTTATATTTGACAGTTGACAGTTATATTGTACCTACTTGTTAGTTTTAGAGTTCTAATAAATGTTGTTGGTTAGTTACATAAATAAATTAAGTAAAAATGAAAAAATGACTTGTTATTTGAGGAAGGTGGAAAAATCATATTATGTATAACATGGGAGTAAAGTGCCTTTTCCTCCCTTGAATGATTACTGCCCTCCGCTACGCGTCGGGCAGTAAACTTCATTCTCGGTAGGAAAAGTAGCACTTTCCTCCCTTGTTATACAAACAGCTATACCCGAATAGTTACGACGAGACCGGAAAAAAATTTGGATTTCTACCAGCCCCGAGAACAAGCTGGCTCCCACTCAAAATTTGGAACAAACCTACAAGCAATGAAAGCCTTAGTAGAAAAATAGATAAAATATAACAGATTACTAGTACTTACCTTCATAGACGTTTACAAAGCCTTCGACACCGTGGAACTAGACAGCATTATAACTGCTCTGAACATTATCGCTTTATACAGTTCGTAGCAGTTTGCCCGTTTGTTAGCAGAACACAAAAGGGCTTTCAACAATAGAAAAACAGACACTTCTACATACGCACTTCACCTTCTAGATCATAATCATTCTTTCAATGAAGAGTTTCAAATTCTACATATTCAACATAAAGGCCTTAAGCTATCACTTTTAGAATCAATGGAAATTAATAAATTGAAAAATACAGATATAATTCTGAATGACCAACTCGAGACAAACAGCTCCCCACTCCTCAACCTCTTCAGTTAAAGACTTAAAAAGGCAAACACATTGTAAAATATATCACTTGAGAAAGGCACTTTGCCGAAACAGCTGTAGTAATAACATAGTTGTAATAAATTTTGTGGAAGTATAGAAAAACAAACGTTTTTCAGTGTTTTATTGTGAGGAAGGGAATTGATAGGGTAGCCCTGTATATTTTTATATCAATAATTAAAGCGTTTAAAAGTTAAGCCTGTTTCGATATTTCTCCATAATTCAGTTTCCATTGTGTAAAATTTCAAGAAACGGTTGCCCGAGTTGAAAATAATTTTCAAATTTCTAAGTCGTTTTATATTATGAATGGTTTTATACTTTTGAAACAAGGGAAGCGTAAACAATAGTCAATGTTCCAAAGCAACTATTGGGCCCCTGTTTACAACAAACCGCTTTTTGGGCCATTCATCAGATTAAACCTGATAAGTTTCTTAGAGCAGGTGCATAATCCGAAACTTTTCAAACTAAAACTTGTTTGTAGATTTCCATTAGTTAGAAACAATTCCTCCTCATTCTATGTTTTATTTATAATGCCAATTTGTGCAAGGACTGTTAAATTTAGCCAAAAGTATATAGTTTTTCGGCTCTTTTATTTCCTGCTCCGACTTGGAAAGTTCAGCAAATGTACGGGATCTGTCTCCATAAATTTTAACTCTATATGTTTATGTGTATGTGTGTCCATTACGAAATTAAGCACAATAAAGACAAACATAAATATAAAATTTATACCTATTAGCGGATGTTTTTCTCCAGACATATAGGTATTTTGAGAAAAAAATGTGTCAAACTCAAAAATTATATTATTAAATTTAACATTCTGCAACACCATTTTTGATTTCATAATCAATATAGCTGTAAGTCGTCTTGTGCATAATATCTGTATTATAATATATCTATCATTAACGCATGAGATTCAGCAGAAATATTTAAAAATGATATGCCCAATGCCTATCTGTCTGAAGACAAAAAGGGTATGAACGATGATGCGTATTGCCGGTAATAACAAATGGAGCAGAGACCTTAAAATTAACGAAAAGGACAACAGAGAATGACGGAGTGATCCAGAGGACCATGGAGAGAGCCATGCTAGGAGTCACAAGGAGAGACAGAATACCAAATAATACCATCAGGCAAAAAACAAAAATAAAAGACATAGTAGAACATGTAGCAAAAACGAAATGGAGATGGGCAGGTCATGTGGCAAGAACACTGAACGGCTGGTGAACTAGAAGATTATGGAATGGCGACCGCAGGCGGACAAACAAAGCAGAGGTCGACCACCAACGCGCTGGATTGACGATATCAAGGGAACTGCCGGGAACTGAATGAAGGTAACTCAAAACAGGGAGACAAGGAGAAACTTGGAGGCCATGGAGACATGGAGGCCTATGTTCAGCAGTGGACGATAACAACTAGATGATGATAAAGATATCATTAAGTACACACAGGTATTATACAGGACCTGCAGTTTAACATAAAATTCAAATAAGTAGTGGAGTTGAATTATAATACCTCTTGTGACCGAAACCGTGTATTTAAAAAAATGACAGTTACTGATTTCTGAGTATTCTCATTTAATATGTACATTTCATGAATTTGACACTATTTCATTGACATGCACTATGAATGTGAGGCCTAAGTACTTAATAAAGCATAGAAAGAAGATATGGAGTGGTGGGAATGAAAGATATTGGGAAAAATGGCTGGAGATGGTTAGCAGAGAAAAATGAATCATGAATGATTGATGCTTTCATCATAATCATCAAACGATCAATTGCTGGACATAGACCTCCCTTACTTCTTTCCAGTGTTCCCTATACTGGACCGCTTGTAGCCAATTTTCCGTTACTATTTTTATATCGTCGGTCCACTTAGTCGGTGTCCTTTATCGATATCTTTTATAGTTTCTGGACCTTCATTCCATGATTCGTCTTGTCGACCGTCCATCTTTTGTTCTAGCTAAGTGCCCTGCCCAGTTCCACTTAAGCGTAGTGATTCTTTCGATGATGTCGTGAACACCTGGTCTTTGCCTGACTTGTTGGTTTATTATGTAGTCTCGAAAGCTCACGTTCAGCATTGCACGTTCCATAGCTCGTTGTGTAACTCTGAGTTTATTCGCGGGTTTTTGCATCAATGTTAAAGTCTCTGTTCCATAAGTTTGTACAGGCAAAATATATTGGTTATAAACCTTTCGCTTGATGCTTTACCTGGAACCAAATATAACAATATTCACAAAAGCACAAAACGTTAAGTTGGCAGACATTCTGAAAGAATGGATATGGAAAAAGGGAAAAAGTGCCAATTAAAGTACCCCAAAAGGGGCAGTTGGGAGAAGGAGACGAAGAAGACCAAGAAAAAGATGGTACGAGACAGGAAGATAGGTATAGATGGAATCTATGGAAATCAGTGAGTAGAGAGCAAAAGCAAGGGATAGAAGACAGTGAATGATTTTAATCAATTAATTTCTTCATATAAATAAGTCAAAGCCGTATGTAATATGAAATTATGTAATGAATTTTATCCCTACTAGATCAAACGGCCTTTTGAGCATTTGAAATAAAATATTAGCAGGTGAGAACATAAATTTTAAAAAGATATTCCTTCGAAAATAAGTAAATAGATATTTTCGAGTTGTGCAAGACAATTGCGTCAATCTGTATTTTGGCCGTTTTGGATTTTGACTTTGCAAAATAGAAAACTTAACCCAATTACTAAAAGGAGAGAACAAGTCACTTTTGTATTTACTTTTAGTAAAGAGGAACACACAAAAAATGTATACGAAGTCAAAAAACCTATAGGTACACATGAAAGTGCGCATAGAAACTATTAGAAAAACAAAATTGATTTCACAATGTAAACGATCTTAAGAGTACAAACACTCTTGAGGACCTGTATGTTTTTGTGTAGCAGCATATATATGTACATACATATATACATATATTATGGTTACCTATTACATATCTTGATCAATACACTCAATGTATGCTCTGGTTAGAGCATAATATGGTTCCCTTCCTCGTCAATGTCTATTTCCAATCACAATTGGAATTTGACGCCAATATTCATTGCAGGAAACGAATTAGGCACTGGTATTTACTGGCTAATTAGATAATTTGCTTATTATCACCAAAGTAATAGAATAGCTTAACATTAATCCGTCACATATCCGGTGAGGATAAATGTCATAACCTGTCAATACTGCGAAATCAATAGTACTATTTCCTATCGAGATAGTGCCTGGCTTTATTCCTTACTGTTCTCAAAAAACCAATTACATGTATATGAAAATAATAGTAGTAAATATGGGTTATTTTCTAATCTTGAATGTCACTGGGGCAAAATACATTTGCAATTTAGACATATTACCTTTTTACGTTCACAAACTGCCTACAAAACAGAATATAGGTACAACTTAACTGGTGAATATTGTCAACATGTTTATATCACTAATAGAAAGAACAATATTTATAAGAGGATATAGAACAGAAGAAATAATATATATAAGACAAACATAGTCGAAATAATCATTTAATATTGACAAGGCATTTATTGTGCTTTGTCTGTTTCCTACAGGTTTTCGCACATAAATTTTTGCACATATTCTTCAATCCTTATCTGTGAGATATGCCCAGCCCATCTCGACTTCAAAACGAAGACGATTCTTCTATAATACATTGTCATTTATGGTTACATGTATCGTGCTTATGATTTTTTGTTAATTTTTTCGAAATATTTTCTAGCCTAGTCTATTCTAGATCTTATTTTTAGGTCAGGATGTATACTGCAATCGATGCAATATTCCATGTGCTTAAATCTAGTGACATTTCTAAAATGTGCCCGTGGGTAATTTATTGTGCATAGTTAAGGTACATTTACATAGTTAACATTACATTACATTACATTACATTACATTACATTACATTACATTACATTACATGTTAACATAGTTACCATTACATTATAACATAGTTAAGGTCAGTTCTTTTCTATGGAATGGAAGCTTGGACACTGAAAAAGATCAATACAAGGAAAATAGAAGCATTCAAGATGTGGATGTACCGCAGGATACTGAGAATATCGTGGACAGAGAGAGTGACAAACATGGAAGTGTTGCGAAGGATGCAGAAAGAAAAAGAACTTGAGCTTACTATTAAAAAGCGCAAACTGCAATACATGGGACATATAATGAGGGGACAAAAGTACCAGCTACTACAATTAATTATTCAGGGAAAAATAATAGGTAAAAGATCCATTGGCAGAAGAAAACATTCATGGTTAAAGAATTTAAGAGATTGGTACAAGTGCAGCAGCTGCCAATTATTTAGATCTACGGTATCAAAAATACGCATAGCCTTGATGATAGCCAAACTTCGGAACGAGGACGCCACCTGAAGAAGGAGAAGGTACATTTTGGTTTTTTCGGATTAATAGCACTTTGGTTTCCTTAATGTTTATTTTTATTTTAAATTGCTCACAACCCGACTTGATCCTGTCTATGAGGCGTTGTAGACCCAAGTCGATTCTGATGCTATTGATATTTACGCCATTCACCTTGACTCTATCCTTGGAATCCTCCAGTGACCTGTTAAATAGAAACTTGTGGAACCTTCGATCCTAACTCGGGCGTTTTGCTTCCAATACAAGTTTTTTAGTACTTTGATGTCTTTCCAATATAAACCAATTTCTTGCAAACGTTTCTATAGTAGGTCGTGTCTTACTTTCAGACAAAGAAGATAAAAAGAATGCTAAAACATCAGAGATGAAAATCCTTAGAAAAATCGATGGTAAGATACTATGGAATAGAATTAGAAGTAGAGATATATGACAAAGATATAAGGTGTAGAACATTAAGGACTGGATAAGAAATAAAAGAGTGGAATAGGACGATAATATGAGCGGAATGACAACAAATATAGTAGTAAAGACTGCGACAGACGGATCCTCAATAGGAAGACGATCAGTGGGAAGACCACGAAAACGATGGAACGTTAACTTACTGGAAGCACATTGAAAAACAGACAGTGATATCTACACAAAAAAAGAATTGTATCTACGACTTCAATCATTTCATTGTCAAGTTGCGGGGACCAGGACAAAGAAGTGAGAAATCAAGTACAAAAAGCAAATAGACTGGCAGGATGCATTAATAACACTATATGGTGAAACCGACATATTAAAACTGAGATGAAGTCAATAATTTATAAAGCCATTGTAAGACCAATAATGACATATGCATCAGAAACAAGACCCGATACAGCCACAACACAAAGATAGATATTTATTTATTTATCATAATAGATAATACACAAAGCAAAAACATTGCACTCCACACCTGTACAAATTACATAAGAATTATCAAGGCAAGGAGCGCTGTATAATTATCATAAAGTATTACAAAAATTAAAAAAACATGAGACTAAACAAATAAAGAAATAAGCATTGTCAAATTAAATTAATCAGAAACATTCAATATATAAATAGAAAAAAGAGAAAACAAAATAAAAATAAAAACACTGGAAGTACAACAAACACTGCCAATTGGTTTCTAGGTCTTAGTTTTAATATAATATATTAATAATCTCTTAAAGATAGTTGCATGATGGCTATTTTTAATGTGATAAGGTATATTATTGAACTGTACAATTCCTTTATGAAACAAGCTTTTCATTGAACTGGACTTGTTGGTTGTTCTAACATAAAAATTTATCGAATTTGCAGCTCTAGTGCTATGCTCATGAACATTTGCTATCGGGACCAACTGACTGTTCAAATACTCAGGCAATAAATGGTTTACCATCTTAAATAAGAATGTCATACATTGGACATACATAAAATGTTCAACTTTTAACCAATTTAAAGTTTTCAGCATATCTTGAATTCGAGTATATCGATTGCATCTCAATATTACTCGCATAGCCTTATTTTAGAGAATTTGAAGCCTGTCATAATTAGAACATCCTGTATAAATCAATGAACAACAATATAAAAAATGAGGTAATATTAACGAATTATAAGTTGTTAATTTAGTTTGAAATGTCAAAAATGGTGATACTCTTCGAACAAAACCTATTTTTTCCCTATCTTTCTGCAAATGTAATCAACATGTTTACTAAAAGTTAGTTCCCTATCCAATATGAATCCCAAATACTTTATTTCCTGAACCATTTCAATTTTTTCATTATTTAATTTAATGTGAACATCCAAACTTAAGAATTTCCCGAAAAGAGTATTATTACCAATAAACATGTATTTGGATTTTAACTCATTGACTTTCAATTTGTTTAACTTAAATCTTTCAGTTAATAAATGCAATTCACGATTCATCGTGTCCACTACATCAACAAAATCTTCCCCATAAAAATATATTAATGTGTCATCAGCAAAAAGATGAATTTTACATTTGCTTAATACGTTTCCCAAATCATTAATGTATAATATGAAAAGTAGAGGTCAAAGTACATTGCCTTGCGGCACACCAATATCATTTAACTGTGGATTTGACATTTCACCATTTAATTTAGTCCTTTGGTACCTATTTGACAGATAATTTTCCAGCCAATTAAAAACTGTCCCGTTAAAACCATATTTCTTTAATTTCAAAAGAAGTATATGACGATCTATTGTTTCAAATGCTCTTTTGAGATCTATAAAAACTGCGCATATACCGACCCCTGTCGTATCTAAAATACTTTTCATATCTGAGACAACTAACTGTAATGCGGTCTCACATGAATGAGAATTTCTAAATTCAGACTGGTAATTTTACAGGATATTATTTGAAGTAATAAATTTAATCAGCTGATTGTACACCACAATTTCTAAAAGTTTTTCACAAAATGGGAGCATATTTATTGGACGTAATTGATCAAGTTTATTAGTATTAGGAACTTTTGGAACAGGAACTATAGTTGATATTTTAAATTGCTTGGGCACCAGGCCCTTCTCTAAACTCATATTAATTAAATTTAATAAAGGATAACCTAACACATGAAATAAATTTTAGATAATATCAAGACCTACTTCATCCGTACTAATTTTTTTATATTGAAATTTGATTATATCATATAGTTGGTTTAGTGATATGCTCTCAAAAGTTTCAAAATTTACATCAGATGAAACAACTGTCTGCAAATTTAAATTAACATCACTATTTTGGTCAAAACTTACAATAATATCTTTAACACTATCAACATAATATTGATTTAATATGTTTCCTAAATTTACACTATATGTTACACCTTCATGTTTAAGACTTTGAAATTGTGATATAGTTTTATTAGTTCCTACTAACTGTTTGAGATGTTTCCACATTTGTTTAGAATTACCCCTATTCCTATCAATATTTGACTCATAAAATCTAATTTTAACTTGTTTTAAAATTCTAACACAGTTATTTCTTTCAATTATAGTTATTCCAATCTACGCAATCGTTTGTAAACAAAAATCTTTTATAAGCAAGATTTTTATTCTTAACTGCCAATTTACAAGTCAAACCATTTATTACCAAAGTTCTTAACTTCCACAGTTTTAACTGGTGACACTCTATTCAAAACATCTACGATATTACCGATGAAAGTATCAGTAACTTCATCGATGTTTACCGAAGAATATGCCCAATCTTTTTCAATCAACATGTTTACCATATTATCATATATTATTTTAGAACGAATTTGCTTTGTTTCAATGACTTCACTTTTAGTTACTTTAATATTGAGCACATGGACAATACAGTGATCAGATATTATGTATTTTTTTTCTACATGAGCAGTTAACGTATAGTCATTACTGATGACAAGATCAATCATAGATTTTGAATCTTTAAAAATTCTTGTATATTCATTTACAAGTTGCTGCATTCCATTATTTTCTATATATTCTTTCAATTTACTTTTACCCTGACAATTTTTATCATAATGTATGTTGAAATCTCCAGCAATGACTATACTACAACTACTATGTGATTCATAATAATCATCCATCCACTTAAAAAATTCATCAATGAATTCACTTATACTACGACTTGGCGATCTATAAATACCCACTATTCCATAATATGATCCATTAATTACAACATCCAAAGACAAAACCCACAAACTCTTGTCAATAATAAATGTTTTGATATTATTGACTTTTATGTATTCTTTCGTATAAATTAGAACTCCTCCTGTATGACGACTACTAGAATCACAACGCGCCATTATATATTCAGGGATCTGTAGCTCAGAATCTGAAAAATCGCTAGTGATACAAGTGTCCGTTAAACATAAAATGTGTGGGTCATATACCTGAACATAAAGTTTGATTTCATCGCAATGTTTATAGTAACTTTCAGCATTAATACAAGAAAGAAGAAGATTATCTGTACACTTTGTATTTGTGCGTGTAATATTTGAAGGCGTCTTTGATGGCTAGATATTATACCCTATTCTTTCTTTGGCTTTTAATAACTGTCTTTGATAACTACTACAATTTCTATCAAATACATTATGGTTATAATTAACATGTTTAAGTTTAAGAATTTCATTTGCATATTTACAGTTAACACAAGTAAAATTATCGTTAGTAATTCTGCACTCATCTTTTTTGTGTTGACCTCCACATAATGGACAAACATCCTGTGAAGTACATTTATCTGCGAAATGTCCAAATTTCCAGCACCGAAAACAACGAATAATATTTACGTGTTCAAAAAATCTGTAGCTATTCCATCCTATATGTATTTTTTCCTTTTCATTAATTAGATAATTAAATATATCTGCTGAAATTTCCACTATTACATTAAGTGCATTACGGTTATTAGTTTTCGATTTATATTTACGTAATATTTTAATGTAAGTTTCCATACCGTCAGTCAAATTTTGTTTTTTAAAACTATCAACAAAGCTGTCAATATCTTCAATGTCTTTTTCGTGGACATTTATGATCTTGATCTTAGGTTTAGATATACTTGCAATTTTTATCTCATAATCTGCTCCAAGAACTTTTTCAGCATTAATTTTCAAATTATCCAAAGACTCCTTATTATTACAATGAATTGCAATCGACCCTTTAGCACAAGATTTAACATTTTCAACCGACACATTTATATCAACTGGACTAAATTTTTGTCCTAATACAGTTTTTGTTGTTAAACAATTTTGATTTTGATTTTTTGGTTTTATAATAAGTGGTTCGGTTTTTTTCGTTTTTACAACATCGCTCCAATGACGCTGACTGTTTGTTAGTGTACCATTATTTTCAATAAGATCAATTAACTTACAAGTTTTTTCCAATACTTCTTTTATTTTCTTTTCATTAAGTTAATATTCAGACTCGTTTTTGTTAAGTCTATTTTCAGCTATCGTAAAACAATTGCCACAAAACCACTTTAAATTAACACAATCTTGTTTAATTTTTACCACTTGATCTTTCACTTTAGCACAATGCAAATGATATGGTTTAATACACAAATCGCAAACGATATACTTATTATTTACAATAAAATTATGAGCACATTGGACACACGTCTGTATGCCCGGCGCCATCTTTAACTACTGAAGACTACTGGAAACTGTAAAGATGAGAGTACTGAGAAAAATTACAGGAAATACGCTGAGAGATCGAAAGAGGAGTGAAAACATTAGAAGACAATGTAACGTACAATGTGTAAACAAATGGACACTAAATAGAAAAAAAAATAAAGGAATAACCACATAACCAGAATGGGGGAGACACGTGTGGTCAAAATAGCAAGAGATAAATCACCAATCGGTAGAAGAAGTATCGGCCGACCGCACAAAAGATGGAGTGAAAACCTTTCATAGAGGTAGGAATCCGCCAATGAACAAGCAAAATTACTCATAAAGAGGAAAAAGAAGAAGAAGACTTCAGTAATTAAAACCACTGCTGAAGACATTAAGCTTTGGAGGAAAACTTTGTCCGTTGGAGTTCTAGACCCTAAAGAAAAACTGACTGGGAGATAACAGTAACAAGCGTATTCAAAAGTGTGCCAATATTCGTAGAAAAGAAAAAGTATTTGAAAGTTATCCACAGTTTTAGTTGTGCCCTATATTATACAAAATATAAAAGACACCTCCCATACTTGTTACATTTTTGTTTCATTGTTGTTATCATGTACAAAACTACTACACTAGAGATAATGTTTATTCATCCATTAATCAATATAATTTAATCAACACAGGTCCAAATCGGCTTCAGTTTGATAGATATTTTATGAGAATTGTATTTGTTCGATGAACAGATTTCTGCAGCCATGTCATTTAGATAATATTTTAGCGCTTTGGAATATGTATATTGAAAGATGTTATATCGGTTGATTGAATGTCGATTCAATCCAAATTGTACATATGTTACAGGTAGTACGTACACATATTCTTGTTAGATTAATATTGTACACAAGAAGGGAAATAACCTATTTTCCAATTAATGTTGAGTCTCTCTGTATAAACTGATTGTAACGAATCTTCCAATGACAATGCTTTTATTCAATTATTAGTTATTACTATTACTAAAATTCCACTTGTAAAATACTGAGTTTTTAAAAATATAAGGAACAACATAAAAAGAGCGAAGGATATTAAAACGAAAAGTATTCTTTCAATAGTTAAATGAGCAACGACAACACAGAAAAGATTTTCCTATGTAAACTAACTATCAATATTGATGATAACAGATAGACATGAAGAATCATAGAATAGAGACCAAAGAGGATGATAAGAAGCATTGGAAGACCCCAAATATCACATAAACAGATTGCAGAAAAACAGTCTTGTCAAAATAGCAAAAGGCAAATCATCAAACAGGAGGAGTATCGCCCGACCGATGAAAAGATGTGGCGCCCAACGTGGGACTCCGAATTATAAGGGATGTTAAAACCCATTAGCGCCCAGCGTTACCATATGGTAACGTAAAACACATGATTTTTAAAAATTCTGCGGTATGCCCATGGAATTAGTCCGCCACATATCTTGAGAACTATCGTTTCTAGGAATATTTCAGGTACCTATAAAACGTAACCGATTCGTTTTTTAGCCTTTTCTCAACCGTCGAGAGATAATCATATGACAGTGTGGTTTAAATTTATAGAAAAAGATGGACGTCCTTCTTGCATAAGCAATTTTTGATAGTCTTCTAGTAACTATATTTGCATATTTAAAAAAAACTAAGTTTATTATACCCCGACTTATTATAAATTGTTGTATTTTATCAACAATTAAATGTAGCGAATTCGGTAGGAATAGTCAAAGTACGCCGTTACGATATGTTTGCGGTGGGAGCTTACGGAGTTATAATCTTAGTAAAAAGATTTTCTCATGAAGGAAAATGCCACATTCAAGTAAGCTGGCCTCACTATATTGCTGAATACAACAAAATATGATGGGTACCGACTGGATGGGTCAATGTGTTTCAACCTACAGAGTAGCAATTTGCAGTAAAAAATGGTACTGGTAAATTGTAACATGGTTGTTGGATGTTGCAGTCCATAATTCATGGCATTTATATATAAAAAAAAAATAAAAAAAATATATCCTTGCTATCGTTTAGGAGAGAATTGGCCCAAGTTCTTCTCGCAAGATATGGAAGTCGTCCCTTATACAGGGTGAGTCACCACTAACGGGACGGAAGATTACAGCGAGATGGTAAAATATTTGAGAAAAATTTAAATTGAATAGTTTGTAAGTTGATAAAATCTACATTTTAAAATTGTTTTGGAATATACGGGGTGCGCCAATAAATGGCGGCGTATCAAAGTTATATTTTTTCTTATGGAACACCCTGTATTTTATTGCATTTTTTAATTATCCGCAAAAAATAAGGTATAGTTTCATAAGGTTTCCCTATACCTATGTACAGAGTGTTCTGAGTTATGTTGACTTTTCTTAAAATGTGAAGTTTAAAAAAAAGGCTTATTCTCAAGTTATTTAAGAAATTATCAAAACATTACTTTTACATCTAAATAGTTAGATAATGGTTGAATGTATTCCATGATTAATTATTATACATTTGTGTACAGGGTGTTCAAAATTTACAGTTTCATTATTGGGGTATTCAATGTGTCATATGATTCTTATTTTAAATAGAACACCATGTATATTAATAAATAATTATACTAAACAAATTTACCTCTTTCGAATGGTATATGGATGTCCTATACCTAGGTGTCATAGTTTTTGCGTAATTTACAATTATTTAAATTCTTAATCTGTAAATCGATTTTAAAACAAAAGATGTAGTTAATTAATGTCATTGTATGACATTGTCAGTTTATGACAGTACGGTCTGGTAATTATCAAAACTATAAACATCCGTGTATGAAATTCAATTTTTTTTTACTTAAAAATGGCTTTGGCAGGGCCAATTACATTCAAATTTAATTGTTCCTAAAAATGAATAATCACGCTATCTATGAAAGAGTAGACATGCTACTTTGCATTGGGGAATATTTTTAAAATTGTCTCTTAGCTTCTAAAGTTTACGTTTAAAAGTATCCTGATAGAAGACACACAAAAAGAACGTTTTTAAGAGATTTCTCGATAGATTCTGTGCTAATGGTAATGTTGCATAGATACGAAAAGTTAAATAAAAATAAACCATTTATTTTTGATGACGTTAACGAACTTGATGTACTGCTTTCTGTTACGGAAAACCCAAATACTAGTACGAGAAAAATTTCGGGTCGATTGGAAATCAGTCAAACGAGTGTATGTACAATATATAAGGAAAACCACTATCATCCGTATAAAACTCCACTACAACAGCAGTAGACAGAACAGGAACGTTTAACTTTTCGTTTATAGACTTTAGAATTTGGAGAAGATCCTGATTTTTTTAAGAATTTATTGTGTACAGACGAATCTACCTACTTTTCATAATAATCGTCTAGTTAATAGACATAGCTTTCACTTTATTATGATACAGGAAACAAACATTTTACTGTTGATCGCCAACACCGATGAAGTGTTAATGTTTGGGGCAGTATTCTGAGCGAGTACGTTATCGACCCATATTTTGTTGACGAAAATCTGAATGGAGCAACTTTTTTAAATTTCTTAAAACAAGTTTTTTGGATCCTTCTTAAAACCTTCCACTTAGCGTGCGAACAAACATGTGGCTCCAATTGGACGGAGCTGCTGCTTATTTCTGACGTTATGTTAGGAACAACCTTAACATGAAATTTAGAAATAAATGGATAGATAGATTCGGTCCATATATTTGGCCACCTAGGTCACCAGGATTGACCAAGATTAATTTTTTTAAATGGGGTTATATTAAAAATATTGTAAATGCTACACTTCCTACCCTACTACCTCAGATGATATTTTTATGAAATTAAGAATTTCGATCGTTTTTGCTTCGATAGCACTAGCTATGTAAATAATGTAAACAAATCATTTAAAATCGCTTGTTGTATAAACATTTTGAATGTGTACCTATTACATAAGCGATTAATATCCATGGTGTTCTGTAACTGTAAATTTTGAACACCCTGTAAATAAATGTGTAATAATCAATCATGGGATGCATTAATTATAAGATTATTACCAGACCGTATTGTCATAAAATGACAATGTCATACAATGACATTAATTAACTTCATCTTTTGTTTTAAAATCGATTTACAGATAAAGAATTTAAATATTTGTAAATTACGCAAAAACTATGACACTTAGGTATAAGACATCCATATACCATTCGAAAGAGGTAAATTTGTTTAGTATAATTGTTTATTTATATACATGGTGTTCCATTTAAAATAAGCATCATATGACGCATTGAATAGGCCAATAATGGAACTGTAAACTTTGAACACCCTGTAGACAAATGTGTAATAATTAATCATGGAATACATTTAACCAATATCAAACTATTTAGATGTAAAAGTAGTATTGTTATAATTTCTTAAATAACTTGAGAATAAGCCTTCTTTTAAAACTTTACATTTTAAGAAAAGTCAGCATAACTCAGAACACTCTGTACATAGGTATAGGGAAGCCTTATGGAACTATACCTTATTTTTTGCGGACAATTAAAAAATGCAATAAAATACAGGTTGTTCCATAAGAAAAAATAAAACTTTGATACGCCGTCATTTATTGGGACACCCTGTATATTTCAAAATAATTTTAAAATGTAGCTTTTATCAACTTAAAAACTATTAATTTAAAAATTTTTTCAAACCTTTTACCATTTCGCTGTAATCTTCCGTCCCGTTAGTGGTGACTCACACTGTACATATACAGGAAGACCTAGTCTACATAGACAGAAATTGCCAGATCTTCGTTTTGATCGCGTCGACCATTTGTTACATCAAGCAGTAGAAGGCGATGTGCTGGAGACAGATGTACAACATCTGGACGAACAATGTGTAAAAAATGCAACGTTGGTTTGTGTGTTAATTGTTTTATAGGATACCACACCAGACGATGAAAATATTCTCAAATAAATATTTAAAAAAAATTAAAAATTTTGGTTTCAACGATCCTAAAAATTCCTTAAGCGCCCAGCGTTACCATATGGTAACACCATATAATTTAAAAAAAAAGACAGGAAACCGAAAAACTTGTTTTTTTGGATTAAATTATTAATATTTTCATCAGTTAACCCTAAAAGTAAAGATTTTTAAATAAAAAAAAACTTGGGCGTTAATGGGTTAATAGGGTGTAAGTACACGATAGGGATAAAGGATTATTTCCGCGTTTCGTACTTCAACTACACTGTAAATTAAATCCAACTCTAGTTTGAAAATATTACACACTGATTATGTTACATGGTCATATAATGTTGTTTTGATATTTCTTTCTACCATCTTTACAATACAAAATTTCCAGTTAAAAAAGGATTTTTTTCTGCCACGTAACATTTAAATATTAATAAACAAATAATGATAACACATATTAATAATAACAAATATCTACTATTTGCTTTTTTCGTATAATAACAGGTTTTTGTGTTTCATATTATTATATACTTTTGTAAATGCTATTTTAATATTCTGTACTACCGAAATTAATTAAATGTCAGCTAATTATCCACGTCCGTGAATGAATTTCAAAAGAAGAATCTCTTGAACCAGATATTTTTCTGTCATACAAGTTTTATTTACTTTTTAAAAATGGATTCCGGTCTTTTTATATATTAAATTTTTTTGGTTTAAGAGCCTAATTAAAAAACTCTAAAATATTTGAGATATTATTAGTAAAAATTTAATTAATTAAATCCAGTCTGAATAAATAAAAATAACAACACAGAAAAAGGTTATAGTCCTTACTCAGGTTCACAGTTTGATTTCGGATTGTCATTCTTGTATCCATTTGATGACATGTAATACTAAAGTACAGCAACAGTATAACACTGTAAATTTTGTGTTCCTTCTTCTTGTGGTGCTGGTTGTTTTAGTGGAGGTTAGTGATTACACTGGCAAATATGTGTCTGTCTAATGCCGAGATCCCGATAAATCTACCGCCTACCGAGATCCCGTTTTCCTTCAATCTTTCTCTGGATGATCAGTTTTGCGGGGCGCCGGGCGGTACTTTTAGTTCCTCATTATGTGTTAACGTGTCTAACTTTGATGATCTTTAGCATCTACGTGTATGTACCTTTTCTCCTCGGGTGATTTTCGTTAGTGGTGTAGGTTGTTTAAGGTCTTTTAAAATTATGCTATAAAACTAGACTTTTAAGGCTTCTAACTTGTTCATCAGCGTTTTTCTGATGGTAGTTCCCTAGTCGTTCCCAGGGCCCCCGCTACCATATGTGCAAAGTGTGCAATGCACACGGGTGCCATCCTTTAGGGGCGCGAAAACCCAAGATAAAAAAATTTAAAACGAAAACAAAAACCAAAAATTAATTTTAAAACAAAAGTTGAGAAATTAAATACATAGTTCAGTTTTACTTTTGCTTGGATGGCATTATTAGTCTTTCAATTCTTGTTAGATATGTATAAAATAAAAAATCTCCCTATAAAAATAACAAACATCCACTTCCTTGACCGTAGACAAAACTGTAATTATACCTAATACAAAATAAATTGAAGCTATGTGCTGATATGCTGATTTCGTGCAAAAACTCCAAACATACATTGAATGAGCAAGGGTGTGGGCGGTAATTCTATTGCCTCGGATTGTGTTGGGCTAAAATGACAAGTCAACAAGATTTGTAAATCAAATCGCCTATCAAATAACGAGTCGACAATACATATTTGAAAAATATCTGCAGGTTTCACTTAACTCAGGGTGGCCTAACGAGGTATTATTACTGTAATCCTATTAATTTCTACGTTTTAAGTAATTTGTATTTTGTCAAGTGTTGTGTCGTATATTTTGTTTACAACGTTTTTTTCTAAAAAATTAACTGCTGAATACCAAGTCCTGTTGACTGCAATTTCATGGGTTTGATTTTTTATAAAATGGTAAGTGTTTCATACTTTATACTGTCAACATCGACCCTTTATTTATAGGATAGTGTTTATAATAATTGCATCTCTCATATTTAAAAATTAATTACTCATTCATTTTTTGACAACCGATTTTAAAAAGCTCTGTATCCCTGGATAGGTGAATTAATGTTCTTTCAATTTACAAAAAAGTATACTGGGTGTTCCATTAAAAAAAAAGTCAACAACGATTTTTTCAAAAATTCCCCATTTTTTTTTCTTAATTGAAAGCGATAAAAAAATTCAATCTATTCAAACAAAACTTTTACTAAAATAAAACATTTCAGCGAAAACCATATATTATTTCTTTCTTGGGCCATTGAAAAGTTATAGGCAATTAAAATGGGGGAAAATAAAAGTGGACACCTGGTATATGTTAACGTAAAAAGGTTTCCTCACATATTTGGAAGTTAATTGTTTATCAATTGTTTATAAGTTGTTTAAAAATTGTTTAAAACAATTGTTTTGTATACATGATTTTGAAAATATCGTTGAAATCATAATTTTACTTTGATCAAAAATGTTTCTATTTCCTTTTTAATTATGCTGATACCAAATCTGATATTTCAATTTGAGAAATTCAAAAAAAAATGAGCTCTTTTACAGTATATCTGCGTAACTAGGAATCATATGGAAAAGTTTTTTATTATAAATTTTACGAAAAAAGTTAATCTTTATAAAATGCTCTGCGTGGTCTAAAATCTAAAACTCAACCATCAGATATCAAATTCTATCAATTTTATACGAGGTATGTCAAAAATATGAATTTCGTTCAAGAGCAAAGTACCTTTATATTTCAGAATATCAAAAATTTTTATTAAAAAAACTATGATCTAACATGCAATTACATCCTTCTAATTAAAAAAAATCTGCAAATTTTTCTCGAATTACGGATGCCCAACATCATTTTATAATAAGTATGATAACTATTTTATTATCAATTTTACGAAAAAAAAAGTTATTCTTCATAAAATGCTCTTCGTCTAAAATCTGCGATACCATCAGATATCAATTTTTTTTTTAAATTTATTACGAGGTATATAAAAAATATGAATTTTGCTTAAGAGTTAAGTACGTTTATAGTTCACAATATTTCAATTATAAAGATGTAATTGAATATTGTAACATATTTTTTAATTACAAACAACTTTTCTTAATACCAATTTTTGATATTCTGAAATAAAAAGGTACTTTACTCTTTAGCGAAATTTATATTTTTTGACATATTACCTACCTCGTATAAAATTTATAACATTTGATATCTGATGGTTGCGTCTTAATACGATGCAGAGCATTTTATGAAGAATAACTTTTTTTGTGTAAAATTGATAATGATGATATAGACTCCAACGATTTCTTTAATGAAATTAAAGCAATAAATTTTTTTCATTACCTGATGATACTGACCCCTTAAGGATTTTACAATATATATTTGAAAACCAAATTTAACCTCCACCCTTCCAAACATAAGCATTTCACTAAGAATATTTATTTTGGCATTGCCTGGATCTGTAGCTTCTGGCGAGCGATCTTTTTCAAAGTTAAAAATTATTTAATATCGACAATGCTTCAAGAAAGAATGTCTGGGCTAGCAATATTAGCAATTATTGAACAAGAAATTTTTGATGGTATAAATTTTAGCGATATAATTAATGACTTTGCAACAACAAAATCTCGGAAAATGTCGCTACAACAATAAAAAACTATTGTTTATTTTTCTATTGTACCTGGCTATCACTGTTGATTTTATAACGAAGTTACGTAGGTATTTTTTATCAGAAGTATCTGCATATTTTTTAAAATATTTAAGTATCAGTAGCATGTAGTATGTACTTATATTTATGTATGTAGACATTTTAGACCAGTAAGGATCTGCGAAAAAACGTCTATTTTTGGATGTGAGAGGTGGCATTCGGATTTTTGCAGATAAAGTTAGGTGACACCTTCAGTAATAATAATTGACTTATGCCCCTTCTCAAATATGCCCCGAACATTAATAAAAAAATTAAAATATTTAAAAATTTCGAAAAACATCAATTTTTTTCTAATTTCTTTGCTTATAACTTTAAAACGATTCGTTTTGGAACAAAGTCGTAGGAAAATAAAATAAAGATAATTGAATTTTGTATGATATACGACTGGCAAAAAATGTCTTAAGGTATTACCTTTTCTGCAATATAGCAATAAATACAAAATAAGGGCGCAAAATAAGTCTGTTGTTATTCAATATTTTTTAACCACTTTGGTGGCACTTAGAACCTTAGTAATTCGCTTAGGAAATTCTTTGTAACATACTTAAATTGTGTACCAAATTTGATTAAAATCGACGTAATAAATTTTGCATAATAAATGTGCACTCTAAATGTTTTTAAAAAAGTTCAAATTTTTTAAAATCTTTCTGAACAAAAAGTAGACCATTTAGAAGTTGGCTAATTTTTTTACATATAAAGAAGTGCTCTACCTATCTAATACACTTTACAGCAATGTTTTAAATTTATAAACAATTTTTTGGCTTATAAACAAATAGCTTTGTTTAATAATAAAGAAAATTAATTTTTAGCAATGCAAATAATTAAAACTGGTGTAATTTGACTTAAACTATCAAATGCTGTTAGCAGAATTGCTATTTTATTTTTTAACCAAACGTTATTCGCGTTCAAAAATTGCAATTTCTCGATTTTTTGAAAGTTCCACCGCGTTTATCTCGAAAACTATGCATCCTACGAAAAAACTTGTAAGAACATTTTTTGCTTAGAATTACCCAAGAAATACAAAAAAATGTTTTTATTTTGCGGAAAATCGATTTTATGTAATTCCTCAAGTTCTTTGTTTACAACAATCTTATCGACATCCGGATCAACTGTCACCCAAAAAATTCGTGTTCTACGGGTCAAAATACATAAAAAAACTTGGGTAAGTCCATCTAAATAAAGGAGACCGTAGCCCCCTCCTGGTCACAGCACTAATTTGTTTGTAAGCCAAAAAATTGTTTATAACATTGCTGAGGCTGCTCAAATAATCCGATTTCAATTCTGTAAAGTGCATTAGATAGGTGGAGTACTTATTTATATGTAAAAAATTGACAAATCTTTGTATGTTCTAGTTTTTGTTGTGCAAGATTTTAAAAAATTTTAATTTTTTAAAAAAAGTTTAGATTGCAAAATTATTATGCAAAATCTAGTAAGTCAATTTTAATGAAATTTGGTGGACGGTTTTAGCACATTACAAAAATTTTCTAAGCGAATTAGGAAGGTTCCAAGTGTATCCTAAGTGATGGAAAATCATTGAATAAGGACAGGCTTGTTTTGCCCCCTTATTTTATATTTATTGCTATTTTGAAGCAAGGGTGATAAATTAAGACATTTTTAACCAATCGCATCTGATAGAAAATAATTATCTCTGTTTTATTCCATAGGAATTTGTCCTAAAATGAATAGTTTTTAAGTTAAAAGCAAAAAAAATAGAAAAAAAAAAACGAAATTTTTTGAAATTTTTAAATATTTTATTTTTTTTATTAACGTTCCGGGCATATTTGAGAAGGAGCATAAGTCAATTATTATTAACGAAGTTATCACCCAACTTTATCCGCAAAAATCTGAATGCCACCTCTCACATCCACCTAAAAACAGATCCTTACTGGTCTATTTTTAGTTTTGGGTTATTTTCTAGTATTTTATAAACCACCTGTGTCTACCCCATTACCTAAGTAAAAGCTTCAAAATTGTGTGAAACCTAATTTATTTGAATTTACTTTGTTATGATTTTATTATGGTTGTTTCATTTTAATATTTTACTTCTAAAGTTCAGTTTTTTGCTTTATTTCAAGCACCTACCTAACTACCTTCAATAAAATAAATTTAAAAAACATGATCCAAAATGGCTTGGGGCGCCAAAATCATTTTTGCACACAGGCGTCAGTAGCCCTTACGGGGGCCCTGGTCGTTCCCTACAATAGTACTGACCATATACAACAATGCAGACAACGACATCTAAGCCTGGTATTATTGCTACTACTTACATAAAAATAAAGCCTTGTTGAGCTACCGTTTTATAGAAAATATAAATAGCTAGTAGACAGACTCACAGCTTAATTGACCATTCTCTTCTATCCGGCCTTGTCCAATGCTACCATCCTTCAATTTGTAATGTTGAGTCTTTTTAGATCGTCTTCTTCATCCATTTTTCACCTTGTCATAGGTCCACCGCTTCTGACGTCCTCCAATTATTAAACTTGACAGTAAAATGTTCGGTATGTGTCATAGCCATCTAGTCGTTGGGTTCTTATTACTCCTAGTATGCTGGGCTCCCCACATAACTGTCTCAGGTCTTCATTCATCCTTACGATCCAAACTTTGTTCTCCATTTCCCTCTAAATATTTTCCTTAGTAATTTTCATTCCCATATCTGCGCCCTATCATGTAATTTTTTAGCATAGAATATCAGTATAAAAGCATTCAATATCGATGGGTTTTTGACAAAACATCGTAACCGACAAAACGCAAATTTTACAGAAGGCGACTTTTTCTTCTACCGACTTTTCGGTTAATATAATTAAAATTTTGAAACTGTGATAAATTAGTACATGAAAAAAGATAATAATTAAAGAAAAGAAACTGTAATATAACATTCTTTAATTAAATTATGTAGCATACGATAATTTGTGAGACATTGTCTGTGTAAATTTTAGTTGAAGCTTGTCGCTTAAGATAAACATCGATAGTTTTAAGGTATCAATTTATAAATGAATATTCATAAATAATGTAAGTATCTTAACAGGAAAAATATTATTCATGACAAAAATCGACAAAGAAAAATAAAATTTAATACATATATTAATCTGTGACACTTTGATTTTCTTCATCAGTTTCTGCCAATGTGTCAGGAATTTCACTTTTGTAATGTTCATATTCTTGCACAAACTCCTGTAGTATGACATGTTTCCGACATAGGTTTATGTGTTTGTTGAAGCTTAAGATGTAATCTTTAAACTGCACTAAATTATTTTGCTTTAGACATGAAATAAACAACTTCTTTTTGAGAAAATTAAGAAAGATAAAATAAATGTAATACAATAACCGAAAAATACCAGTTAAAACAATGTTTTTACAAAGTCATCAAAACCTTTTTCTGTACCTACAACTTACCTAAATAATAACAAGCTTAAAAAGGTATAAATGTAATTGTTTTTGAGCTCTTACACAGTATGTCTGTATAACTTGGAACCTATTGATTACTTTTTATTATTAGTTTAAAAAAACTACTTATCAGATATTAAAGTTCATTAATTTCATACGAGGTATGTCAAAAAATATGAATCTTGTTCAAGAGTAAAGTAGCTTTTAGACGGAGAGCTAGAGGCGAGAAATCATCGTCATAAGTAATATGGAGTTTGGCATGTGAAATGTGTCTATTGCATATTGATAACTATGACCCCTTTCAGGCTGACACCTCAGTGGATACAGGAAGTAGCAATAAGGGATGAAAGGGGAAAGTTGGTGCAGTCATTAAATGTTTTCACCTTCTATTTTGTTAAACCTCCATCGATTTGCATGAAAATTGGTGAATAGTTAGAGCATAACTCAAGAAACAAAACTGATATGGTGCCAACGTGTGCTTTTACTCTGGGGGTGGATGCCACCCCTTCTCGGTGGTGAAAACTATTTTATTAAAAATAACCCCACTAATTGATAGAGGGACAAATTTTAAGCAAGATTTGTTACTTCTAATTATTAAATACTATCAATACTTTTTGAGTTATTAAAGATCAAAGATTTGAATTTTTCGTGAAATAAATGCATGATGTAAAGCGGTTTTTGTGAATAATTCAAAAACTGTAAGTTTTATCAAAATAGTTATGATTACCAAAATTGAAGATAATAAAAAATAAAAGAGATTTGTTATTCGAAAAACCTTTGAGAATTAATAAAAAGTGAGTTATAGGGGATGGAATGTATATTTTTTTCGGCTAGTGCCCAAATCTAAGTATTCAAGCTCAAATAACGGGAAAACGGTGCATTTTATAAAATATATTTACTGAACACTTGTGAAAGTACTCAAGGATACCTATCAAGTGAGCACTAGATGAAGTTTATAACATCAAAGCTAAGCAAGTGATGATGAAAATAAGAGAACCCTTTCGAGTTTTTAGGAAAAAGTGAAAATTAAAACATACGCTATTTATATATTTATTTTGAAATTTGTTAACAGAATAATTTTTAAAGGAATTTCGGGAATGAAGTTAGGATTATAATTTATTATCAAGTTCGTTTTATTACAATTTAAATATAACAAGTTAAAAATGCGAGCATTATTATAACGAAAACTTTGTTTTTTATGTATTTAAATTCCTAATATGGAAAATTGCTATTATGTGAGCTATAAAGGCACTTTACTGAGCGAATTTCTTGAGCGAAATTCATATTTTTTACACATTGACTAAAATCGATACAATTTTATATAATCTTATGTTTATGATTGCATCTTGGATTTTAGACCGTGCAGATCTTTTTATGAAGAATAATTTTTGTTCGTAAAATTAATAATAAAAGAGTTATAAATGAAAATGATGATTGGTAGGTATCTCTAATTTGAGATAAAAATTAAATATTTTCTTTTTATTAGAAGAATGTAGATAATAGTTACATTATTATAATAATTATTAATTTTTTAATTATAATAATAACAACTATTGCATATATTAGAACACAGTTTTTAATTCCAAACAATTTTTCGTAGTAACAATAACACTGGGGAACACATTTTTTGTTGAGTTAGATCTGACACTTGTTTTTCACTAATTTTTGGCGTCTGAATCTGAGAATAACCTCAGATTTTCTCTGTCACATCAACTTTTTAAACTACAGGATATCCTCAAAAATCATAAAAATCATGCATAAAAAGGAACATAAAATAAAAATCAGTTTACAATACAGTTTATAAATCATTTAATTTAAGTTAAATCGAGTTCAATACAAATAAAATTGTTTAATAATGAACATTACTTACAAATTAAGAACAAAAATTGCGTTTATGGCTTTTTCAGGAGTGTTCAGTTTGTGTACATTCGCGCTTGATGCTCCAAAAATAGCCAGCCATCATATGTAGGTACATCCTATCTACCTTGGTACCGTGCTTACATGATGCAACAGAACCAAATAAATTTCCATTATGGAGGAGAACACATTTCAAGCTCCGCTTTGAGCTATCTATAAACAGTCTCGAGTTATAGTTTAATTGAAATTATAGTTTGAAATTCCCAATTCTTCCATTAAACCACTTACATTATGGCAAAACACAAATCCACCTTCACTTTGAAAATATTGCAGAAATGCCCTTTCTCGTGTTCGAAAATAGGATACCTTGGCTCCTTTTTCAAGCAAGTTTTTCTCATTGAGTCGTGATGCTAAAAGCTCTGAAGCTTTTTTGGATAGTCCCAAATCTCGTACCAAATCATTTAGCTCTTGTTGTTCGAATCCCTTACGTACGGAGTCATCTTCAATTTAGAAATCTTCATCATTGGAGTCGCTTTCATCTGCACCATATCCGTATTCCTCTTCTTCCAAATAGGGAAATTCATTGAAAACTGGCAAGGGGTTTTCGCCGGAATACGGCAATGGGCGTATAGCTGACAGTAAACTAGGATACTCTATTTTACATTTGTTTTTCTTGTTATATCCTGATGTTTTCACTATACAAAAGTAACAATCACTTGAATGATCTTTGGGCTCACGCCAAATCATAGGTATACCAAATGGAAGTTTAGCACGTTCTCCCTTGGTCCACATCCGTAAACCCGGAAATTCACTTTATGAGGTGCCCATACTTTATCTTGATCACCAAGTTTCACTTTAAAATAGGCAAAATATGCTTGTCTGACAAATGTACTAATGTTTGTCCTTTGACTGGGAATGGTAAAACTGCCACATATATAATAAAACGAATCGGGGCTATTTTCGCACTTACGACGTATAGGAGCACAGGTAACCATGAGGAAACGTTTCAGTTCAAACACACTAAGCAGCTCTATACACTTCAGTAACAAAATACTAAATACTGCTAACCGACACACAACGTTTCACCACAGTATAACAGACATAACTGAATTTAACAGGCAAGTCTAGACAAATTGCAGTTATCAGAGCGTCATTACTCTCACCAGGCTCCCCACCCCCATAGAAAAAGAACGTGACGTGATAGAAGAAAACTAAAAACAGTTTTGAAATCAGCATGCCTAATTCTATAGAAAACTGCTAAAAAATTTAACTCAACAGAAATTAAGTTTCAAATTGTTCCCCAGTGTAATTTACAACAGTGTGAAAAAAAAGGTACTTTAATCTTGAGCGAAATTCATATTTTTTAAAATACCTCCTATAATATAGACAAAATTTGCTATCTGATGATTGGATCGTAGGTTTTAGACGATGCAGAACTTTTTATGAATTATAACTTTATTTCGTAAAATTAAAAATAAAAAAGTGTCCCATAATATATGTGTCCAACTTAAGTAGACACACTGTATATTATACAATATAATATACATAATACATAAATCATTGGGTAGACAGCACCAAAAATTTGTAACCTGCCATTTAACATTACTTACATTAAAATTAATAAGTAATATTTATTTATTTGATATTTCAATTCTTTTACGGTTTATATGAAGTAATATATTTTTGAAATAATATGAAATTCTCATTAACATTTTTACGTACAGTGCCTCCATTGTACAATTATCTCGCTATTTAAAATTGCTAAAAAATCATAAATTGCTGTCCCGAGATGCAACTTTTCTTTGAGGGCGGTTATCTCGAAGATGGTTTGATATATCGAAATGCCGTTTAAATATTTGGATTCAGGAGACAAAACTACATTGAAATCGGTACATAAGCTCCAGATATTGCAGGGGTGGCAACGCAGGAACGAACGAACGGACTTTGCGAATTTATAAACGAAATCAAAATTTTCGTTGAAAATACTATTTATTTTTCACTTTCGCTGTCACATTCACTAAAATCGCTATCATAATTATTTTCATCATTTTCGCTATTATGAATGTCATCATCAGCTTGCTCATCATCCATCTCATCGTCTGTTTCATTCTCAAAAATAATATCTCTAACAGTCTCTGGTATTTAAGACCCTTCAAACCATTTGAATTTATATGTGTTATCTTCAGCAAGTTCCCAACGATTCTGTTCAATAACCAGATCTGTTGGATTTTTTTTATAGGCGTTCAACCAAATACTTGTAATGTTAATGTATCGTGCTCGTAAAAGATGTTGATATAGCTCAGATTGAGATGGATATATTTAATACAAACGCCGACTCTGAAATGACAGTAGCAAGTACCTATATAATAGCGTCAATTTAAGAGCACATGCGTAAAGTTACGAATGATAAAAAGAACATATTATTAATTAAATGTATGTTACTAAAATATTATTTTTATATTATTTCAATATTTAATTGAATTTTTTCTATCGATATAAACTTAGTGGCGGTTCTAGCCAGGGGCAGGGGGGCAGCTTCCCCCCTTCAGTTTTTACAGTACTTTTGTACTATAATTTTCGTTAAAAAGGCACGTTATCTTGTTCATTCACCGGTTGTGTTCCCTTGCCCCCCACTTTTTTTGGTCTAAAACCGCCCCTGTATAAACTGAATATGTACAGAAACTGAGGGTGTCCAATAATGGACACATTTGACGTAACATTCAAATACATTTTTGCTATATTTTATATAAATGCCTTAAAACCATTTTAAAAACTTATATAAATAATATAATAATTAAGCTCCAAATTTTTGGAGCCTAAATTTTGAAAAATGTTTGTAGCATAATGTTTAATGGTATCAACTTTTCCAGGAGCTCATTTGATACATATTTCTAAGTACATTGACAAGTGTTCAGTAAATATATTTTATAAAATGCACCGTTTTCCCGTTATTTGAGCTTGAATACATAGATTTGGGTACTAGCCGAAAAAAATATACATTCCATCACCTATAACTCACTTTTTATTAATTCTCAAAGGTTTTTCGAATAAGAAATCTCTTTTATTTTTTATTATCTTCAATTTTGGTAATCATAACTATTTGGAAAACTTACAGTTTTTGAATTATTTACGAAAAACCGCTTTACATCATGCATTTATTTCACGAAAAATTCAAATCTTTGATCTTTAATAACTCAAAAAGTATTGATTTATTTTAATAATTAGAGGTAATAAATTCTGCTTAAAATTTGTCCCTCTATCGATTAGTGGGGTTATTTTTAATAAAATAGTTTTCACCTCTGAAAAGGGGTGGCATCCACCTCCCAGGGTAAAAGCGCACGTTGGCACCATATCAGTTTTATTTCTTGAGGTATGCTCTAACTACTCACCAATTTTCATGTAAATCGATGGAGGTTTAACAAAATAGGAGGTGAAAACCTTTAATGACTGCGTTAACTTTCCCCTTTCATCCCTTATTGCTACTCGCTGTATACACTGAGGTGTCAGCCTGAAAGGGGTCATAATTATCAACATACAATAGACACATTTCACATGCCAAACTCCATATTACTTATGACGATGATTTCTCGCCTCTAGCTCTTATACTATTTATATTTCACAATATCGAAAATTGTTAATAAAAAAAGTTGTTTGGAATTAAAAACTATGTTTCAATGTTCGTTCTATATTGACTCCCCTACATTTGTTTCAGGTTTCAGTGAACTTACCACGTTGATATATTTACTACTAAGTTGATATATTTTTGTTGCAAATATAATATTTATGATATTTGCACAAGAACAACTAAAAACCATAGGTTACGTCATTACCAAATTAGTAAATTAGCCTTCAAATTCTATGAAAAAGACAATAAACCATAATAACAAGTAATACAAACTTACCGCATCTATTGAATAAAAGGATTTATAAAAACTACCACTATTTTCGTTTTAAATTGTTGGAGCGAAATAAAATTTCCACTGAATTCTAACACATTTAAGATAACACTAAGTAATCCTAACGGTCATTTTGGTCATTGAATCTTATCGTAAGCGGCAAAATATGCAAACGTAAACGACAAGATTTATGGCGTTTACCATCAACTGTCGGTACTACCTTGGCGTTTACGATACCATAGGCACAAAATGAGTTTGAAATGCGGTGGTTACGATAAACATTAAATTCAGTTTTAGACACTTCGGATGTTATTAGGAAAAAAATAATTTTGAATTAGCTGTATACTATCGTAAGGAACTATTTAAGATAAAAATCCCATTTTCGGAAAATTGATGCTTACGATGTTTTGTCAAAAACCCGTCGGTATAACAATTTCATCTCAGAAAACTAAAATATTAGTGAGGAACCAATCAGATGCAAAGGAGAAATTGATGTCATCAGTACTGAACAAGTATGTAATGGAACTAAAAACCTTAGAGTTACACTGTCCAGCTACGGAGACCTGGCCAAAGAAGTGAGAAATCAAGTGCAAATAGCAAATAGACTGACAGGATGCCTTAATAATTCTATATGGCGAAACCGACAACATTGAGATGAAGTCACGAATTTATAAAGCTAATGTAAGACCAATAATGACATATTCAGTATCAGAAACAAGACCAAATACAGCCACAATACAAAGATTAGGATCGAAAGAGAAGTGAAGATATTAGAAGAGAATGTAACGTACAGTGTATAAATGAATGCATACTAAAAACATATATTTTGCAATTCCTTGTATAGATTTATAAACTTAAAAGAACAGGGCACATTCAAGAAGGTTTTGGGGGTGATAGCGTCCACCTGAATGGGGGTCCGAGGGGCTTTTATCGAGACGAAATCATGTTAACCCATTGTTCGTGACACTGAGGTTGTTTTTTTCTTCATCAGTCCATTCTTTAATTTTTTCACTTAACAAAATCCACTAATGGTGTATGAATCAAGATCAAATAGCAAAGTATCATTTATGTTAATCCTTTTTTCGTTGAAGTAACAAATAGTTTTTTCGATTTGTTCCCAATTGGGGATCTCTTTCCAAAACATCCATTTTAACTGTGCATAATATGCAGGTTTCATAAAAGTAATTAACTTTAGTTTTGAAGTTAATTTCGCCTTAGTGCGTACTACCAAGCTAAGACTGGATTTTACATTAAATGATAAGAAATGTTCCTATATTCTTCTGGACAAAGCTGTAAGAGTAGGTTCAAATACATCATTAAATTCCTTAACACTTTTTGTAATTTCTCTCTCTCATACACCGACTATAATACTGCGCATACATAATAGAGAGTTATCAAGTAACCCTAGGAGAATACGGTAACGCTATTTTACTGTATACTTTACATGTTATTTATAACGTTACCTTATTCTCATAGAGTTACTTGATAACTCTCGAATATTAAACATTGCTTTTCGCTTAAATTAAATGTTCAAACTGCCAAAAGGCAGATGGGTGGCAGCTTAAACATTGAATTTAAGCGAAAAACTGTGTTTATTTATCAATTTTGTTATTTTCGGACATCAGTAAAATGTAGTTTGAATTAAATAAATTACATACATTCTCTTTTTTATGCCAATTCAATTTAAAAAATATTTTTGGACACCCTATAAAAATAATTATGTTAATGTTTATATTACTGAATAGAGAATTGAATAGCATTTCATATGAGTTAGCACGTGACCCCTATTCTCATTTAAAAAAACATTCATCACGTCATCACGCCCAGATGGATTATGTCACCAGAGGAAGCTTTGGTCTTCGTTTGTCGGAAGAGTTTCTGGACACCCTGTATCATAATTTAAAAATAAAGATCGACTATTTCGGGATTTATGTCCAAAATCGTTCATTCGCGAAATAAGAGTGCTTACAAAATATGCTGTAACCAACTTACCAATTTAAGTATACCATTAAATCACATACCTGAAAGAAAAATGAATAATTAGATAGGAGGTAATATATATATATATATATATATATATATATATATATATATATATATATATATATATATATATATATAATCTAAACCTTTCTACCTAACGGTATAAGGTGTTTAAAAATACATTTCATACATCTACATCATATACAAATCATCTCCACTCTTGCTTATTCTTGGCCCTTTGTTTCGCTTCAGTCCACGTTGTATTTTTCGTCCTCAGAATTTCTACCACTTCATCGTTCCAGGTTTTCTTTGGTCTCCCTCTTCCTCTCTGGTTTTGTACTTTTGCCTCCCATATGCGTTTTACCTGCCTACTATCATTTATTCTACACAAATGTCCAAACCATTTAAGCTTGTTCTTATCTAGTATTTGTGTTATTGGTTCGACTTGTAGTTCTTCTTTCACAATACTCTTTCTTACTCTATCACGTCTTGTAATTCCTTTTGCTTTTCTTAGGTACTTCATGTCCATGGAGTTTATTCTGCTTTTCGATGATTGTGTTAGCACCCTGCTCTCACTACCATAGGTAAGGATTGGCCTGAAGTTTGTTTTATATACCATCAGCTTTGTCCTGCTGCTTACTTCTCTCTTTCCAATGAATGTTCTATTTAAGCTGTGGTACATTCTGGATGCCATGGTTATCCTTTCGTTGACTTCTTCTTCTGATCTTTCTCCATTCTCTATTTTCACACCCAAGTATTCATATGTTGTTACTTGTTCAAGTTTCTTGCTATTTATCTCTATATTTACTTGTTTATCCTCATTCCCCATGACCATTATCTTTGTTTTCTCCATATTTATTTTCATATTTCTCTCTTCCAGCTCCTCTTTCCACATTATTAGGTTCCTTTTGAGGTCATCTTCGCTGTGTGCTAGTAACATCAGGTCGTCTGCAAATGCACATACTGAAATTCCTATAGGCTCTAGTCTGTGGTAACCAATGTGTAATTTGCGTGTCTTTGCTTCCATTACTTTTATGATGTCATCCATGAGTAAGATGAATAGTGTGGGGCTCAGTACTCCTCCCTGCTTCAGTCCATCATTTATCTCAAAAGTTTCAGAATGGGTATTATCTTTCCTGATGTAGCATTTGTTATGTTTATATAAGCTTTGTATAGCCTGCCTCAGTTTGGGTTCAATATTTCTTCGTTCGAGACTTTCCCATATTTTGTATTGTGAAACTTTATCGAATGCTTTTTCTAAATCTATAAATGCTGCATATACTTCAGTTTTAGTAGTTCTCGTTTTTTCTGTTACTTGTTTGATCGTAAAGATGTGGTCTTGGGTACTCCGGCCTTTTCTGAACCCACTTTGTGGTTCTGCTAAGTTGTGTTCAACTATTGAACTAACTTTTTTGTTTAATATATGTATATTCGTACGATTTTGATACCACACTTAACAACGTAATACCTCTGTAGTTGCCACAATTTCTTGTGTCCCCTTTCTTAAAAATGGGCAATATAATTCCAGTTTTCCAATCTTATGGTACAGTACCCAAGTGCCAGGCTTTGTTGAGAATTTCTGTTAGAATCTCTAACCCTGACTCTCCTAGATTTTTCAGCATTTCTGGTGTGATCTTATCATGGCCTGCTGATTTTCCTACTTTTAGATGCGAGATGGCTTCCAGTACTTCATTCTTATCGATATTTTTGTCTTCGTCGTCGTGTTCTACGTTGGGGGTGGTCGTTTGTTCATGTGACTCATTACTAGTGGTTGTTCCATTTAGTAGCTCTTGGAAATGCTCCCTCCATCTTTTCATAATTTCGTCTTCATCTGTCAGTAGTACATTATCTTTTGATTTGATCTGCCTTATGTTTGGTTGTTTGTCCTTTCGTAGGTTCTTCAAAACTCTGTAGAATAACTTCTGGTTTCCTTGGCTACTTTCTTCTATTTTTTTTTTCCAAATTCTTCCCAGAATCTCTGTTTGGCTCGGGTTACTAGTTCTTTAACATTAGTACATTGTTCTTTATATAGCGTGTAATTATTTTCTGTTCTGTCTCCGAGGTATTGTTTCCATAAACTTTTCTTCCTTTTCACTTGATCTTTAATTTCTTCGTTCCACCACCTTGTCTGTTTTATATTTTTATTTACTACTATTGTACCACATGTTTGTTTTGCTGCTTTTAGGATAGTATCCTTAAATTCTAGCCATAGTTCTTCTAGATTCAGACACTGTTTTCGATGTGTGTTTCTGTAGTCTTTTTATATTGTTCAGTAATCTTTTTGTCTTGTAACTTATAGGATCTGATTGATTCCTTCCTATTCTTGTTCTGGCTTGTCATTTTTGTTATTTCTTGATGGTTATTATCCTGAATTTTCCACTTAGCTACTAATAAGTAGTGGTCACTGTAGATTTCTGCGCCTCTATTAACTTCCACGTCAGTTATTTCTTTTCGATTTTGTCTGTTGATTAGTACATAATCTGTTATTGATCTTTTATTTCTGCTTCTAACTTCTCTGGTATATTTGTGTATATCTTTGTGCATGTAAAACGTATTCGTTACTATCAAGTTGTTCTCCATGCAAAAATTAATCAATCTATTTCCATTATTGTTTCTGGTCTCCTCTCCATGCATTCCAATTACATCTATTGTGTCATTTCCTTTTCCTACTCTACTGTTAAAATCTCCCATGATGATTAGTCTGCCATTTACGTTTTCCACTATATCTGTCAGCTCCTCCCAGAAGTCATCTTTTTTACTTGCAACTTCATCTTCACCTGGTCCATATACAATTATTATTGTTGTGTTACTAGTTTGATCTATATTCATTTCAATTTTTAATATTTTCTCAGATATAAATAGGCCATATCTATAATACTGCGCATACATAATATTAAACATTGCTTTTCGCTTAAATTAAATGTTCAAACTGCCAAAAGGCAGATGGGTGGCAGCTTAAACATTGAATTTAAGCGAAAAACTGTGTTTATTTATCAAATAAACATTTTTTTGTTATTTTCGGACATCAGTAAAATGTAGTTTGAATTAAATAAATTACATACATTCTCTTTTTTATGTCAATTCAATTTAAAAAATATTTTTGGACACCCTATATAAATAATTATGTTAATGTTTATATTACTGAATAGAGAATTGAATAGCATTTCATATGAGCTAGCACGTGACCCCTATTCCCATTTAAAAAAACATTCATCACGTCATCACTCCCAGATGGATTATGTCACCAGAGGAAGCTTTGTTCGTTTGTCGGAAGAGTTTCTGGACACCCTGTATCATAATTTAAAAATAAAGATCGACTGTTTCGGGATTTATTTCCAAAATCGTTCATTCGCGAAATAAGAGTGTTTACAAAATATGCTGTAACCAACTTACCAATTTAAGTAAACAATTAAATCACATACCTGAAACAAAAATGAATAATTAGATAGGAGGTAATAATAATATATAAAACATTGATAAAATTTTATTTAAATATCTTGATTTAAACAGTCTGAGATTAATAAAAGAATGAATGAATTTTCACACTATTGGACGAATTACCATTTTCAATGAATCTTCTTATACTCGAATTTTTCGGAACCCTGGGTACGATTGTTAAAAAACGGGACAATCCCGTTTTTACGGGACGTTTGGTCACCCTACCATAGAGTTATTAATCCGCCAATGAACGACAGAATTGCTTATAAAGAGGAAGAAGGAAAAGAAGAATTTTGCGGATGTTTGTTTTATCTTTTATAGTTGTCGCTATAATTATTTTTACTCGTATTGTGGAATCATTTCGCCCGTAAATAAAAAGAGAAATAAATAAAAGACTAAATATACGTAAAATCGAATTAAATAATTTCTCTTTGGCAGATAATAACTGTTCATCCACAGTAAGATGTGTTCTAAGTTTAAAACTATTTATTCAGGTTTTCTATGCTATTTGAAATAAATCAATTCGAGAATATGAATTCTGAGACAAATTTGTCTGTTTGCAACTTTCCAGATCTTGTGTACTTTACGTCAAATCTCATAAACAATATTTATAATTTCTTTATACCATCCAGTGACGTAGGAATATCTGAAAAACCTCCCATAATGCAGATCGTAAACTATTTATTGGAAGCTTTTTCGCTCCGTATACGCCTCTTGCATAAAATATTGCCATTGCAGCTTCCGATTTTTTCTTCTTTTTGAACAGATCTTTTAGCGGATGCGGTGGGACCTGTGTCTTTACAAATATTGTACAGAGACCTCTGATGTGTTCTAAACGTTGAAATCCCCAATTATATGGGTAGCTCCGGAAATTATGTTGAAATCAAACAAATATTTTTTACTATTTTCTTTGGGAATAAAGCAACAATTTAAGTTTGAAATTAGTTTTTTTGACATTTCGACTTCCACTTTGTATTTTAAATTGGAAACCGAACCGCAGCATGTATTTCGATCTCCTTAGATCTCGTCAGCTACGGATACATGGACCAAAACCCAAAGGACAAGAAATTACTCCTGAAATTTTTCTACTCAATCGTGCTCTTGTAATACATACAGAAAACGGGCAGAAAATGATTTTTCTTCTTCTGCTTCGAGTGCTATGCCCGTTTATCGAGCGTTAGCGATCATGTTAGCTATCATAACTTTATTCGCAGCAGGTCTGAAGAGCGATTCCGAAGTGTGACCAAACCATTGCCTCAAATTTCTTAACCAAGATGTTCTTCTTCTTCCTCGACTTCTTCTGCCTAATATTTTACCCTGCATAATTAGATGTAGAATGCTATATTTTTTCGGATGTCTACAAACTTGCGCAAAATGCTCGAGTTTTCTAGACTTATCATTTTTACCAGTTCTCTGCCTTTCTTCATCCTGCTCAGAATAATATCATTACGCACCCTGTCCATCCAGCTTACTCTCAGCATTCTTCGATAGCACCATAATTCAAAGGATTCAACCATCTTAAGCATTCTTCCTGTTAAGGTCCATGACTCAACTCCGTAGAGAAGAACGGAAAACACGTAACATTTTAAAATTCTTGTCCTAAGACTCAAATTTATGTCGTGACCGCATAGAATTTTCTTGTAACGGAAAAATGCTGATTTGGCTTGAGCAATTCTGCAACGTATTTCGGTGGATGGATCCCAATTATCAGTGATTCTGCTTCCCAAGTATGTTATAGCTTCAACTCTTTTAAGTTGTACATCATTAAAATTTAGTCCAGTCGATATAAATGTGTCGGTTGAAAATGTTAAATCTTGTGCTAAGGGGTCGATTGCAATTCATTGTAATAATAAGGAGTCTTTGGATAATTTGAAAATTAATGCTGAAAAAGTTCTTGGAGCAGATTATGAGATAAAAATTGCAAGTATATCTAAACCTAAGATCAAGATCATAAATGTCCACGAAAAAGACATTGAAGATATTGACAGCTTTGTTGATAGTTTTAAAAAACAAAATTTGATTGACGGTATAGAAACTTACATTAAAATATTACGTAAATATAAATCGAAAACTAATAACCGTAATGCACTTAATGTAATAGTGGAAATTTCAGCAGATATATTTAATTATCTAGTTAATGAAAAGGAAAAAATACATATAGGATGGAATAGCTACAGATTTTTTGAACACGTAAATATTATTCGTTGTTTTCGGTGCTGGAAGTTTGGACATTTTGAAGATAAATGTACTTCACAGGATGTTTGTCCATTATGTGGAGGTCAACACAAAAAAAATGAGTGCAGAATTACTAACGATAATTTTACTTGTGTTAACTGTAAATATGCAAATGAAATTCTTAAACTTAAACATGTTAATTATGACCATAATGTATTTGATAGAAATTGTAGTAGTTATCAAAGACAGTTATTAAAAGCCAAAGAAAGAATAGGGTATAATATCTAGCCATCAAAGACGCCTTCAAATATTACACGCACAAATAAAAAGTGTATAGATAATCTTCTTCTTTCTTGTATTAATGCTGAAAGTTACTATAAACATTGCGATGAAATCAAACTTTATGTTCAGGTATATGACCCACACATTTTATGTTTAACGGAAACTTGTATCACTAGCGATTTTTCAGATTCTGAGCTACAGATCCCTGAATATGTAATGGCGCTTTGTGATTCTAGTAGTCGTCATACAGGAGGAGTTCTAATTTATACGAAAGAATACATAAAAGTCAATAATATCAAAACATTTTTTATTGTCAAGAGTTTGTGGGTTTTGTCTTTGGATGTTGTAATTAATGGATCATATTATGGAATAGTGGGTGTTTATAGATCGCCAAGTAGTAGTATAAGTGAATTCATTGATGTATTTTTCAAGTGGATGGATGATTATTATGAATCACATAGTAGTTGTAGTATAGTCATTGCTGGAGATTTCAACATACATTATGATAAAAATTGTCAGGGTAAAAGTAAATTGAAAGAATATATAGAAAATAATGGAATGCAGCAACTTGTAAATGAATATACACGAATTTTTAAAGATTCAAAATCTATGATTGATCTTGTCATAAGTAATGACTATACGTTAACTGCTCATGTAGAAAAAAAACACATAATATCTGATCACTGTATTGTCCATGTGCTCAATAATAAAGTAACTAAAAGTGAAGTCACTGAAACAAAACAAATTCGTTCTAAAATAATATATGATAATATGGTAAACATGTTGATTGAAAAAGATTGGGCATATTCTTCGGTAAACATCGATGAAGTTACTGATACTTTCGTCAATAATATCGTAGATGTTTTGAATAGAGTGTCACCAGTTAAAACTGTGGAAGTTAAGAACTTTGGTAATAAATGGTTTGACAACACTTGTAAATTGGCAGTTAAGAATAAAAATATTGCTTATAAAAGATTTTTGTTTACAAACGATTGCGTAGATTGGAATAACTATAAAATTGAAAGAAATAACTGTGTTAGAATTTTAAAACAAGTTAAAATTAGAATTTATGAGTCAAATATTGATAGAAATAGGGGTAATTCTAAACAAATGTGGAAACATCTCAAACAGTTAGTAGGAACTAATAAAACTATATCACAATTTCAAAGTGTTGAACATGAAGGTGTAACATATAGTGTAAATTTGGCAAACATATTAAATCAATATTATGTTGATAGTATTAAAGATGTTATTGTAAGTTTTGACCAAAATAGTGATATTAATTTAAATTTACAGACAGTTGTTTCATCTGATGTAAATTTTGAAACTTTTGAGAGCATATCACTAAACCAACTATATGATATAATCAAATTACAATAATAAAAAAAATAGTACGGATGAAGTAGGTCTTGATATTATCAAAAATCTATTTCATGTGTTAGGTTATCCTTTATTAAATTTAATTAATATGAGTTTAGAGAAGGGCCTGGTGCCCAAGCAATTTAAAATATCAACTATAGTTCCTGTTCCAAAAGTTCCTAATACTAATAAACTTGATCAATTACGTCCAATAAATATGCTCCCATTTTGTGAAAAAGTTTTAGAAATTGTGGTGTACAATCAGCTGATTAAATTTATTACTTCAAATAATATCCTGTATAATTACCAGTCTGGATTTAGAAATTCTCATTCATGTGAGACCGCATTACAGTTAGTTGTCTCAGATTTGAAAAGTATTTTAGATACGACAGGGGTCGGTATATGCGCAGTTTTTATAGATCTCAAAAGAGCATTTGAAACAATAGATCGTCATATACTTCTTTTGAAATTAAAGAAATATGGTTTTAACGGGACAGTTTTTAATTGGCTGGAAAATTATCTGTCATATAGGTACCAAAGGACTAAATTAAATAGTGAAATGTCAAATCCACAGTTAAATGATATTGGTGTGCGGCAAGGCAGTGTACTTGGACCTCTACTTTTCATATTATACATTAATGATTTGGGAAACGTATTAAGCAAATGTAAAATTCATCTTTTTGCTGATGACACATTAATATATTTTTATGGGGAAGATTTTGTTGATGTAGTGGACACGATGAATCGTGAATTGCATTTATTAACTGAAAGATTTAAGTTAAACAAATTGAAAGTCAATGAGTTAAAATCCAAATACATGTTTATTGGTAATAATACTCTTTTCGGGAAATTCTTAAGTTTGGATGTTCACATTAAATTAAATAATGAAAAAATTGAAATGGTTCAGGAAATAAAGTATTTGGGATTCATATGGGATAGGGAACTAACTTTTAGTAAACATGTTGATTACATTTGCAGAAAGATAGGGAAAAATAGGTTTTTTTCGAAGAGTATCACCATTTTTGTCATTTCAAATTAATTAACAATTTATAATTCGTTAATATTACCTCACTTTTTATATTGTTGTTCATTGATTTATACAGGATGTTCTAATTATGACAGGCTTCAAATTTTCCAAAATAAGGCTATGCGAGTAATATTGAAATGCAATCGATATACTCGAATTCAAGATATGCTGAAAACTTTAAATTGGTTAAAAGTTGAACATTTTATGTATGTCCAATCTATGACATTCTTATTTAAGATGGTAAACCATTTATTGCCTGAGTATTTAAACAGTCAGTTGGTCCCGATAGCAAATGTTCATGAGCATAGCACTAGAGCTGCAAATTCAATAAATTTTTATGTTAGAACAACCAACAAGTCCAGTTCAATGAAAAGCTTGTTTCATAAAGGAATTGTACAGTTCAATAATATACCTTATCACATTAAAAATAGCCATAATGCAACTATCTTTAAGAGATTATTAGTCCATTATATTAAAACTAAGACCTAGAAACCAATTGGCAATGTTTGTTGTACTTCCAGTGTTTTTATTTTTATTTTATTTTTTTCTTTTTTTATTTATATATTGAATGTTTCTGATTAATTTAATTTGACAATGCTTATTTCTTTATTTGTTTAGTCTCATGTTTTTAATTTTTTTAAAAATTTTTGTAATACTTTATGATAATTATACAGCGCTCCTTGCCTTGACAATTCTTATGTAATTTGTACAGGTGTGGAGTGCAATGTTTCTGTTTTGTGTATTATCTATTATAATAAATAAATAAATATCTATCTATTAACGCGAATTCCAGCATCGATGACATTATCCTTACTGTCGACCATATATTTTGTTTTTTTGATGTTAAGGTGGAGACCATAATTACTGCACTGTGCCACCACAGAATCCAGTAGATATTGTAATTCGGTATCACTACTGGCAATCAGTACAGTGTCGTCTGCATATCGGAGATTATTTATCAGTTTCCCGTTTATCACAAATGATTTTTAATAAATTGTTTTGTTCAAACCACCGCAGTAGATGGCGCCATTTTGCGATTACTATTTGAGTACGAAACTTTCACGAAACTTTTTCAAATATTAAATAACAGAAGATAATGGACAAAATAGATTCTAAAATTTAGTGAGCATAATTAGCTTGTGTGTTTATTTTGTGATATCTTTGGAGAATTTATTTCAACTCTGATACATAGAAAAAAAAATCAGATTGAAATGTAATTAGGTGTTCTTAATATTGTGATTCTTTTCAAACTCCAGAGACCCATAAAGGGTGTTTTTAAAATTCAAAACTATCGTAATGATATGAAACCTATTATACACCCAGGTGTATTGTGAATAACAAACAAGTGTTTGTATAATAAAAATGTTTTCCAAGTAAACAGCAATATATGTTACTAAGCTTATCTATGTCTGACTTTTTATTTATACAAGAATTACTAGATTTTATGTAACACATTTCCAAGAAAATACGTTTAGAGTGGTTTGTTTCTTTTGCCAAAATACAGGAACCCTCGAAATTGAACTCATGTTTCAACGTTAACGCATGTTTGTTAGTGCACATGCATTTATTTTACTAATTTTTATGTCACTCCTATGTGAGACAACCCTACTGTGGAAAATACGGGAGGTTTCCTCTATAATCATTGTTATAAATCATCAAGTTAACTTTTCCCATATCAAATTACTCCTTTTCTAACCTTGCTATGCCGCACTGATGAAGACTAATGAGTTAGAAACACGTGTCTACGGTTGCATTCCATCTTTTTTATGTATTTTAACTTGTATTCACATTCACATTGCGAGTTTTCGTCAAAATATATATTACACAATTTTAACATAAGTCAATTAGAGCTTTCATGTCACAAGCTTAAAATAAAAACTCGCATTTTTTGCTATTCGGGTGAGCAATAAAACATCTTCTTTATATAACACAATGTCTTTTAGGGATCAGGGATTAATTAGAGAGCCAGAATTACAGCTCTCTGAAAAATGCAGGGTAAAATAATTACGAGAGACAAATGCTACCAATTTAGGTGTTACCTTTCCTTGGCAATTTATAACTTTTTGTATGAAATTTTTAATGGGATAAAAGTCAACCTTTTATAAGGCCATATACTTTACAATAATAAATGGAACCTAGATAAGTTTTTCGCCTAATATTTTCTCGAAAAGGGTTAAAAGGTTTCATTTTTAGTAATTATGTCTTTCACTATTTTACTCGCTAAAAATGACAAAAAATTGAAATATTTTCATTTTATATCTTTAGATTTTACATAGCATTTTTAATTATTAAGAGTATGCAAAAATTCAAATGAGATAGTAGGAAGAAAATTAATAATTTGTAGACATCGTAACGCTAAGAAACTATTAAAAAAGACTTAATTATCATGTTTTTATGGGATTGAGCTACAGAAATATAAGGTAAAATAATTATTATAATATGGACATCGCAACTTGTGGCGTATGCTGACGACATAGCATTAATTAGCAGAAACCTGAACATTCTTAAGGAAGAATTTACTAAGTTATGTAAGAATGTATCAAAATCAAAACAAAATTCCTACTATGCTCAAGAAAAAATCTAATTAATATGACAAGTTTACATATTGGCGAATATGAGTTTGAAAAGGTAGGAAAACACTTTAAATATTTTGGGGTCTCAGTTAATGAAACTAATGATGGAAATATAGTAATCAAAGAAAGAATTCAGGTAGGAAACAGAATCTACTGGAAATACAACAACTTCCTCAAAAATAAGAAGCTAACTCAGAATACTAAACTAAAAATTTACAGAGCAGCAATTAGACCAGTAATCACATATGGTGCTGAAGTAACGTGTCTGACACAGAAAGAAGAAGGAAGATTGAGGATCCTAGAGAGGAAAATAATTCGGAGGATAACAGGCCCACTACACTTAGGTAATAATGAATTTAGAAAACTCATGAACCACGAACCAAGAGAACTTTTGAAAGGAGAAGCCATGGTCAGATTTATTAAGATACAGAGACTCAGATGGATGAGAGACATATAAAGCAGAAATCCAGAAGTCGTTATCAAGAAAATTGCAAAATGGAGGCCTGTATCAGGTAGACCACGAGGAAGACCCAAAACCAGATGGAAGAACCAGATAGTCGAGGACCTTAAGAAGATGGGAGTTAGAGAATGGGTCATCATAAGCAAAAACAGGAACGAATAGAGAAAAATTGTAGAAGATGTCAAGTAACACAACCAATTGTAAAACCAAAATGTTAATGCGGACTGATTTAGCGCGACAAATGAATCGAAAGAGACCAAAAAGGGCGCCAATAACTAGGCTAGGAGTGTAGATGCCACGATGATGATATGGGATTGAGTCACAATTACTGGTGTAAGTAAAATTACATTTTTAATTAACTAATGTTTAAAGTTTTGAGTTCCTCTCCGGAAAATCGTTCTCAAAAAAGATTAATTTAAAAAGTTCTAGGAAGATTTTATAACCAGTTATTTTTTTAGATTATGTATTTCTTTTCAAAAAATGATATAGGTACATGTATATAACACAACTACATTTTAAAATTTAAAAATTTAATATTTTAATAGACAAAGAAATTTGTTTCATTATCTAAAATGTAAACTTACCACTGGTAGGTAAAGTTATATTAAAATAATTTTCTTGTATTAACGAACTAAAACAAAATGAACCTCCAGCGATATCTACGATAAGGATTAGATTTAATCCAATATGTCTATCAGCCTTCTGCGCTATTTTGGCAATACGACTGATAGATAATGTTTTAAATTCAAATGAACGTATAAAAAGTTTATTCCATGCAGTAGTTTAGGCCTAACCCTATTTTACTTTGAAATATGTAACAGATATACATATTTTTTGTATGTTAAACCATACGCTATTTTTTTATTGTCAGTTGTTGTGTTCATAACTTGTCAAGCACATTCAAGCCGACTTTACATCTCTGGTTTCCGACCAACTCATGTATACAGAATATGTTTGGCAAACCAGTTTAAATACTCTTTTGTTGACTAGTGATTTACAGCTATGTATATTTATATGTGTGTACAGTAGGTACACATATACACTGCGGGCCAAAATTAACGCATAATTTTGAAAACCCTGGTAAATCAAACAATTTTATTGTTTAGATTTTTGTGATAATATGTTATTGTTACCTACAATATACAGTAGACTCCCGCTTTTCCGAACTTCGGTAGTCCGAAAATCCGCTTGATCCGAAACAAAACTTGGCAATAGATTTGGGAAAAATAAATATGCAGTTACTTTAAGAACCACTACTTTATCTAAAAATAACAATAAAATATTATTTCAAACCCTTTCAAATTTTACTTTTTTTTTTAAATCAGTTAAATTTCTTTGCTCTAATGAAGAATTCCTCTCTCTTGGAGTTAAAGGCAGCGCCTCAAAAACATGGTATTCACTGAGGATTAGGCGGGATGTAACTCTACGTAGCGTAGTGCTAGATCAAATGCAGCGGTAGCGTCTGTGTGGGTTAGCCGCTGTTCGCTGTTGACATCTTCTTCCTTACCACTTTCATCAGACGGTTCTGAAGGTTTTTCTCTAAACATTTCAATAATTTGCTTTTCATCAAATATCTCCTAGACATCATCATAAGCTCGCAACCTCTACATCATTGTTATTCGCATATTCACAGCCAGGAATATTTTGCACAAGGTGCCTTAACAAATTGGTTTCTTCAGCCTCTACATCTGTCATTTCTTCGTAAGTAAGGATTGACCAAATTTTTTCCCAGGAGTTTCTTATAAACTTTCTCATTCATAGTTTCCCAAGCCTCTGCTACCCAATAAATGATGTCTTTAACATACTTATTTTCTTGAGTTTTTTTAATAGTGGCACTAATTGATCTTTCATCGCTGATTAGTCGCCTCAATTTTAGACATCGACTTCAACTTTTTGTCGTAAAAAACGGTGTTTAATCGTATGTGTAATTCATATTCTTCTATTAAAAAGTTTGTTACTTCCTTCTTATTATCATAGACTCTTATTGCATTCACAACAAAAGCACTGTACTTAACGATAAGCATATTATTTTAAATATTTTTTATTAAGAGTGTTTTAAGAAAATCTGTTTAATCCGAAAAATTCGGTAATCCGAAATGGGTTCAGTCCCAATTATTTCGGATTACCGGGACTCCACTGTATTGTAAAATTTATGGAAATAATGGTAAAAACGCTGATGTTTTTTATATTTTTTTGCAAAAATATTAAAAACATGCTAGTTGTGGTTCATTTTAAGTCGACTTTAGTTGAGTTGGAATGCGTTGTGCTGAACGTTTAAAGGCGTTTTTCAAGTTTATTAAGTGTTTTTTCCTTTGAAATGAACCACCAGCAACAAGAAAATCGAAATTTGCCAGAAATTGACTGTATTAGAATCGTTATCTTCGCGAAGAAGGATATAGTTACTGAACGTTTAACGTCACTCAATCAACCAATTCAAGATAAGAGTGTTAATACGTTTTTCTGTTACTAGAAGTAACTTGAGAAGACCCGGTCAGGGCCGTAGAAGGGTTACAACTCCTAATCAAGACCGGTTTTGACACTTCTTACATTGAGACAAAGGTTTGTTACCAGTACTTCTCTACAAAATGAATTTTTGGATCGATATAACTTCAGAATCAGACAAAATACGATAAAAAGACTTGCCGAAAACGACTTACACCTTGGAAGGGCACCCACTGGCCCATCATTCACCAGAGACCATAAAAGGCAACGATTGCATTTTGCTCGTACACATGTTGCTGGGAATAATGACGATTGGGGAAGAATATTGTTCACCGATGAGTCCAGGTAGTGTCTTTTTCTGATAACAGGCGGAAAAGAGTGTAGAGAAGGCCTGGGGAATGCTGCGCACACAGTGTAACACCATAGGGACTGTATAGTATGGTGGCGGCTCGGTAATGGTGTGGGGTGGGATTAATTGGGAGGCTCGTCCGGAGTTAGTTAAAATAGATCACGTGTGGATTACATCACACAAGTGCGTTAAAGACATTTTAAAAGGGCATGTCATGCCATTTGTACACCATTTAGTGGGGATAATTTCATGCTTATTCAAGATAACGCCAGGCCACAGATGGCAAGGATTGTGAAGCAATATCATCAGGAGTTTGGCATTCCTGCCATGGATTGGCCTGTGAGAAGTCCTGACCTCAACCCAATAGAACATGTTTGGGATATCATAGGCAGACGACTACGACAATTAGGTACCTAATGCACCAAATATATTATATGAACTGTTTATACGGTTAGTTGAAATTTAGGATCAAATTGATCAAGAAGAAATAAGAACAGTAATTCTCAGGACGAGAGATCGTTGTCAAGCAGTAATAAATAATGCCAGAGGTGTCAATACTCGGTATTATTACTTTGTACTAGTACTTTCTTAAACTTCAAATTTCAATTCCGTCATTTATTTATGATGTTAGTTTGTCTAGATCAGATGTTTGTTTAGATTTATGATGTTATATTGTTTATTTCAACACATTTTCTGTAAAAAAGACAAAGTTTTTTATTTCCGATGTTCTAAAAGCAACCTTAAATCACAAAAGAACAATTAAAATTTTAAATGTATGCGTTAATTTTGGGGCGCAGTGTATTTGCGTTCCGTATCAGTTTTGGGTTACTGGTCAAATTTACTTTTTGTATCAGATAACTAGCGTGCACAATGCATTGATAATAATTGTTTTGAATAATAATATCACAATATTTGAACCAATTGACGTTCTCTTATTTAACGTCATGGAAATACGTGAAATGCATACATAGATTAATATAATATAACGCAAACATTCCTGTTTAACCTGGTTCAACTGGTCATTTGTAATGTTTAATATCAAATAATTTTATTAGGATTCCAAATGACAATTTAGATCAAGAATTTATGTTCCAAAACTATTGACCTTACATAACTTTACGCTATTTATATATACAATATATCAAGTGAGTGAGAAGAAGTCTCACTGTAATTGAGGTTATCAGTCAAGGAGAAATAAAAAATGAAAAAACTATTTCAATCTTTTAATAGAAGACGTTTCGTGCAGTCTTCCTACACTTCATCAGTTCTACTGATTGTTCGACAACGGTTGTATTTCGACAAAATACAACATATTAGGCTTGCGAACATTGAACGGAATATAGAATTTACGCTGGGAACATGGAATGTCAGAACGCTAAATAGACCAGGAGCACAGAGAATCCTTCTACACGAACTGAAAAGGTATAAAATAGGAATCACTGCAGTACAAGAAACTAAATGGTTGGGAAAAGGTATCCGGGATACTAAAACACACACTATACTGTATAGCGGTAAAGATGAAGGAAATAAAGAATTTGGAGTAGCCTTTATCGTAGATAATAAAATGAAGCACCTGATAACAGATTTTCAAGCCATCAATGAAAGAATCTGCAAGCTTAGGATAAAAACGCATTTCTTTAACATAACCCTTATAAATATACACTGTCCCACAAATGAACCGGAAGAAGACACTAAGGTAGCCTTTTATCAAGATCTAGAACGAACCTATGACTCAATACCAAGAAACGACATTAAAATGGTGATAGGCGACACAAACGCCAAGATCGGAAAAGAAGAAGAGTACATAGGGGTAATAGGGAAACATAGTTTGCATAGAGACACAAATGAGAATGGTCAGTTTCTAATAGATTTCGCAGCTGGAAAGAATATGATTATCAGTTCGACATGCTTCCCACATCGGGACATACATAAGGGCACTTGGATGGATCACAGAATTTGAGAACAAAAGACGAAGAGCAGATAAACTGTGCAGGCAGAAAAAGAGAAAGTACGAAAACCAACGGATACTAAACATAGAGAGGGAGTTTAAGGAAAACGAAACACGTAGTGCATACTAACTTATTAAACATTTAAGACAGGGATACAAACTGAAGACTAGCCTCTGCAAAAATAAGAAGGGTGAAATCATTAGCGATATGGACGAAATTAAGATAACCTGGATGACATATTTTAAGGAAGTATTAAACAAAGGGGCACAACCACCATTACAACAACAGAGACAGCAGCAGGCACGGCAGAAGGTACAACAAAAAGAGCTGGGGGAAGATGGAGAAGAAAATGAATTAACTAGACCCCCAACGCTAGAGGAGGTCCAAACGGCAATCCACATACAAAAAAGCCATAAAGCACCGGGAATAGATAAAATACCGGCAGAACTACTCAAGCAAGGAGGAAGGAATTTGACACAACAGATGTATCAGCTAATACGAGAGATATGGATAGAAGAAGAAATCCCCCAACAATGGAAGAAAAGTATAATCTGCCCTATTCATAAAAAAGGAGACAAACTGTTGTGTCAGAATTATAGAGGCATCTCTTTACTTTGTTCGGGATGCAAAATATTCACAAACATCCTTAATCGAAGACTTCAACCTCTCACGGAAAAAATCATCGGGGAATATCAAGCAGGGTTTAGGCAAAATAGATCTACCATTGACCAACTATTTACAGTTAAACAAATACTAGCTAAAGCATGGGAATATGACATGGACGTTTACAATCTCTTTGTAGATTTTAAACAAGCCTATGATTCAATAGATAGAACAATTCTACCTAATATATTGGAAGAATTTGGCATACCATCAAAATTAATACGACTAGTGCAAATGACAATGACAGAAACAGAAGCACAAGTATGTATTCAAGGACAGATCACTGATGCGTTTACGATAACGCAAGGACTGAAACAAGGCGACGGACTGGCTCCAACGCTTTTTAATCTTGTTCTTGAATATGTAATTAGACGGTTGACGGTAAGCGGAAATAACATACTTACAAACAAATCTACCCAATTAGCAGCATACGCGGATGATATAAACATAATGAGCAGAACAATGAATGCAGCGGAAGAAACCTACGTTGAGTTGAAACAGAGTGCAGAAGCAGTAGGGCTAGCAATAAACACAAATAAAACAAAACTACTCATACAAACCAGATCAAATAGACCGGCGCAACAACACTTTATTGACGATATAGAACATGTGAATAGATTCACGTACCTAGGAATGGATCTGGTTTTAAGCAGTGAAGAAGAACCGGAAATAAATAGAAGGCTTGTGCTGGCAAATAAAGCATATTTCGCGATGGGCCACATATTCAAATCGCGAGACGTACAGCGGAAAACAAAACTCCGGGTATATAAAACAATAATCAGGCCCATAGTAAGTTATGGCTGCGAAACATGGGTGGTGACACAGAAATCTGCCAATGCATTAGATGTGTTTGAAGGAAAAGTATTACGTAGGATACTGGGCCCAATAAGGGAAAATAACAACTGGCGAATTAGGTATAATAGAGAAATATACGAGCAATATAGCGAACCAACTCTAGCACAACACACTAAACTACAGAGATTACGGTGGGCAGGGCACGTGGTCCGCAAGCATGAGAATAGAATCCCCAGAAAATTGCTGAATGCAAGAATGCAGGGAAGAAGACCGGTTGGAAGACCTAAAAAGAGATGGGAAGACGAAGTCGATGAGGATGCCAGGAACTTCCTGGGAACGCGTTCATGGAAAAGAACAGCGGTAAATCGAAATGATTGGAGAAGCTTATTGAAGGAGGCCAAGGCTCGATTTGGGCTGTAGTGCCTTTGGATGGATGGATGGTATTAACATAGACTTTCTGCACTTTCATGTACAGAAAAATAGGTTTCCAAAAGTTAGGTAGATTTTCGTAGTCTCACTGTATGTTTCTACATTATTAAATGCAACGTTATACCATCAAAATACCACAACAGTAATTATGGTTTCAATAAATCAAGTGTTAGTGAACAATGGACGAAAATTAGTTTCAACTTCTAAGAGTTCAAAATAACTTTTTAATAACGAGTGAGCAAACACACTACAACAACATTTCAGGTTGGAAATCAGGATTTATTAAAGTCAGTCATTAAGGATAATAATGAGGCAAATATTAATTACAATTAACATTCCAATTTTTCAAACAAGCGATTAGATATTTACTGCAATATTATCAGTAATTATCAGTTTATTTGAAATACTGTAGTTATTACTCACAGTGGCGGATCCAGAAATGTTGTTTGGGGGGGGGGGGGTCATGGGTCTTGAAGGTGATTTAATTACCTTTCTCTGAGGCAAGGTCACTTAGTCTTACCAACCCTAGTATACGTGGATTTACAATTATGGGGGGGGGGGTCATGACCCCCGTGACACCCCCCTGGATCCGTCAGTGATTACTCATATCAATGCGAAAATTGCTGATCGCCGTTCTAAAATGTTTTTAATTTAACCTCTCCAATGTTGGATCCAATGTGATAATAATATTTCCCATGGTCTCACTTCCATCCTCTCCAGGTCCTCTCTGGTTGCATCTTTTCACCTTTTCCTAGGCCGTCTTTGCTCCTCTGGCAATTATGTTTGGTTTAACTTTGGTATAGATTTTTCGCATTTAATATTCCAATACTAAATTGAACAGTAATGGGGACAGCGGGTCTCCCTGTCTGACTGTTCACACCGAACGCCTTTTGAAGTTTTGCCTCCTATTCTATTTTGTGCAAAGGAATTGTTTATACACATTCGCGCAATCATGGTCAGCTTCTTTGGTACGCCTAGCTCCACCATGCACTCCACAGTTTTAAGCGATCTATGGAATCATATGCTTGTTTGGAATCTACGAAAATCCGGTGTACGTCTCTATTATACTCCCAATACTTTTCTAGCAATCAAAATAAAGGGTCTTTTTTGACTTAGTCTTTTGTGACTAAAAAAGGAAGTTAGATAGAGGAATCATGTTACTGTACATCACATACAAAATATTGATAAGCATCTTGAGTAACGTGGAGTCAGAAACATGGACCTTGACTAGTGAACAAGAGGAACAACTTCTTAGATGGGAAAGAAAAATCTTAAGGAAAATATATATGGACCTATACAGAAGAATGGAGAATGGCGTTTAAGAATGAACCACGAAATAATTATAGTGTTTAACAGGCCGAATATCATAAAAGAAATACGAAGTAAGCGACTGAGTTGGTTAGGACACGTAGAAAGAATGTATGATAAGAGAAATACAAAAAAAAACTCTTAGAAAAGAATTAAATGGAAAGAGACCGAGAGGTAGGACTAGAAAGAGATTAATTGATGGTATGAACCAGAATTTGAAAGATCTAGAAATACGAGAATGGGAAAAACAAGCAAAGGAAAGAAAACATGGGCAACTATAGTCAAACAAGCAAAACACATATAACGCCGAAAAGACCTCGTCAAAAAAAAACAAGAAAGTAATATTTTAGATCAATATCGTTTAGAACTTTTGAGGAGTTATGCGTGTGGCTGGCCTCTACACCATGTAAAACTTTAGAGCCTAGAAACCCCAACGGGCGACCATGGCCCTCCATGGACTGTCGGCGGTCACCGATAATGATGATCTTGAGTAACGTAGTAGATAAATGCGGTTAGAAAATGCACTAGAACAAAACCAAGAAGGCTTGAGAAAAGGAAAATTGACTATAGACGCCACTCATCTACTAACACAGCTGATTGAAAAGTACTACGAATGTTACTTAAATTTATACCTACCCTTTATAGATATCCAGCAAGTCTTCAACTGTGTAAATCGACACCAACCCTCACTCGAAGCTATTACAGACGAAGGAAATACAGAAACTATCAATAAACAAGTAGGAGTCCGACAAGGTGACAATCTCTCGACAACAGTTTTTAACATAGCACTGGGCGTGGACGCATAGATTAAAAAAAACTTGAATCAACAAGATGATCATACAAAGCTCTAAACAAATTGAGATAAAAAAGCTTAGAATACTCACTGATGACTCTGACAGAAGAAGTGAAACTTAGAGAACTAAGAATAAATGAAAAAAGACGAACTATCCTCAAATCACAGTTTCAAAGAAAAAATACTTTCATGACTCAAAACCGATTTTTTTTTTCAATACAGCGAAATCCCCTGATTATATAATTGTGTTTTTATAAACACGTTTCATGCTTTATTTTGTATCTACTTATTTTGCTGTTCCCTAATATCAGATGCAATTTTCTGATAACGTTTTTTCCCCTTCCAATTTAGTTCAGAACGTCTTGATCGCTCTCTCTCCTCACGTTATATACTTAGATATGTGTATTTTTTAGGAAGGCACGTTTTGGAATTAAATGTTTCGCTTGTATCCTGCACCCTTTCAATATGCTAATTTAGATTTTATGAGAATCCAAGCACTGGCTGCTGCCTGAAAAAATTGTTATTAAAAATCAAAAAAGATTACTTTGAATTTATTTTAGGGCGCAAAATTAGATTATAAACAGAAAAGGTAATCAGTAGTCTGCAGTCAATGTTGTTATCTAAACCAAATTTATATACATCCGCCATAGATATTTATCTATTTATATAAATTTTTATATATGGAACTTGAAGCAAAAATTAACATCATTACACGAATTGATATCAAAATTAAATATTCAAATTATTCAAATTCTGGCACTTTTTCAAAACTTTATATAGTCTCGGTTCGTTTCATTTCGATATATTTGCTATCATTTGTTATGATAATCTTCTCTTATTTCCAGATATTGTGTTTTTGTTTGGTTTATTGTTAGTTCGTATCTTTTTATTTCAAATATCAAATGCTTTCTGTGTAAATTCGAAACTGAGGCAGGGAGATCCGTTGTCCCCATTGTTGTTTAGCTAGGCCATAGAATATGTCGTGCAAAAAATGAATCCCAAAATAAACCAGACATAGCTGCTCGGGGAGCAAAGAATGTACTTGCCTTTGCCGGTGACGTAGATGCAGTATCACAAACCATATTAGTTAAGTTTATTTTTTCGAGCTTTGAAAAAGACTAAAGGGAAATGAAGACAAACCAAATACAGGGTCGTCTCAAAACAAGAACGACAGCGAAAAAGGCAAAATGTTCTATAAATGATCATAACTCTAAATTGGTTAAATAATTTACCTAACAATGTAGAACGAAAAGTTGAAACGCGAGTGAAAGATCTAGTGAAGTCAAAATTTCTCTCACGAGGTGCAAACATCCAGATAAATAAGACCATGGGAGCAAAACATGGACGCTAAAAAGAAAGGAGAATAAATTGCTGGTGTGGGAACGTAAAATCCTTCGAGTGAAATATGGCCCCTGCAGAGATGTCGTGGCAAACGAATGAAGGCGCAAATACAACAACGGGTTACGGAAACGAGTCTCTTCGGAAAGGAAAATCTAGTGAGGTATACAAATGCCAATAAACGAAGATTAGGAGGACATGTGAAACGCAGTAACGAGTGTTTTGGGTAAAAGCAGATGGAATGTCTGCAGGATGGCCTAGAAAAAGGTGGGAAAATGCAGTTAGAGAGTATCTAAACAAATTAGGAGTGAGACAATGGGAAATAGTGGCACAGGAACGACAAATATGGAAGGCAACAGGAAACGCGGCAAAGATTCATGAAGGCCATTGATGATGACGACTTAAAAAAATGACAATATCGGCGATCAAAGATATTCTAAGCAGAAAAATAGTGACAAAATGATCAAATTTAGTGATTTGAGTTTCATCATAGTCAATGCTGAAAATCCTGTTGCTCTAAAAATATGCATAACCATGTTATTTTGTATTTTGGCAACATAAGTGCAAGATCTGGATGAGGCATTGTTGTAGCAATTATTCCAAATTTTTCCAAAGAAATAAACTGAAACCAGAGGTTGTCACGGCCTGCTAGAATAATATGTGGCGGAAATGAGCTGATCGTATAAGTAAATTATCAAGAACTATATTAAATTGATCATTAGAGGGATTCAGTTGAAGGGCATTTAAAACAACGATGATATAAAACAAATAAGTAAGTAATCTTCCGAGAAAGAGAGGAAAGAGTCTAAATAAATAATTAAAATCCACAAGGAAAATAAATTCCTGTAGCTGGCTGTATATCATAAACCACAAAAAATAATAAATTCATTTGTAAAAGGTATATTTAAAACATCCCTAAAAATGGTTACATCACAGAAGATAACGTTTTTGGAAAGATGAAAATATTCCTGGATTTAACCTGACGCATCACAGTATTCTTCCCACGTGGGTTGCAATATTCAGAAAGTAGAACCTCATATAATGGACCCTATTAGTTGCCAGTTAGAGTTCATTATGTGTGGTTCTACCCTCTGGACAATGCAACTCACGTGGGAAGAGTTCTGTGATGTCTCAGGTCACATCCAGGAATATTTTCAACATCACATCATTCAAAGGAGTTTTTACCCAAACATTTTGGTGGCTCAGGCATGTACAATACTGGAATTAAACACTGATGATGGAATTAGTATTCCGAATTCTTTGATGGAACCCTTTTTAGAGATTTTTTAAATATACCTTTTACAAAGGAATTTACCATTTTTAAATAAGTAATTAAATTTTAAATAAAATAAACTAGCTATATTTTATAATGCCATTAACACAAAAAGTTTTTCACGTTTATCGATGAATATTCATAGACATAGTAAATTTTTACCAGAAATTTCGATTTATAAATAACTATAAACATAGAGAATATGAAAAACTCATCCAAATTGATGGAAAAAAATGGTTTTTAGTTTATACCTTTCCTGGAAAATATTAATTTTGTCGAATAATGCAAATTTATTATGAGTTGAATTAACCGTCTATTTTTGGGAATTTTAAAAATTCAAATCAATTTAATCATTTCTCTACCAGGTTATTTGATTTGCGTACAGTTTTTATAATAACATGAATAATGTACAACAATATATTATATAGAACAATAAAATTTGCAGGAATTGAAATATTATTGTTTATTTAACAATATGTATAATTTATTTTATTGTAGTCAAATAGTATTGTAGAACGTTTTGTGGTTTTGTGCTGCTACCTATTTTTGAATGGGTCAATATCATAAATATTTTATTTGTTTATTTATTTATTAACGGATAAGGCACTTTACATAATAGAAAATTTTTGAAATGTTTAAACAAATTTTTTTTTTTAATTTACCTACGTGATACATATGCACAATAGATACAAAAATAAAAATGGATTAATATTTGTTACTTTATCCAGAGAAGTAATGTGGTTGACACGGAAAGATGATTCAAGGTTAAGTGTCCTAGAAAGAAAAGTCATTTGGAGAATAGCAGGCCCACTCAACTTAGGTAATAATGAATTTAGAAAACTGATTAACTACGCAGTATAGTCCAGAGAAATAAGGTTTTTGTCGGGAAACTTGAGCAGCCAGGTTGCAAATGGATTTTTTGGGTACTATATACATAGTACATTATAAATATAAAAATGCCCGTCACAGTTAGGACGAGAAACTTAGTTATTAACAAATAAGGGTCAAAATGGCAGTTTTTTCGTTTAAATCACTACAGGTAAAAATAGGGTAATTAAATATCTTATTTATAATATTCTTCTTTTTGTAGAAGAGCCATGGTTTAAAATGGCATTTTTTGAATTTTGGTTCAATCCTTTTTTGTTTTGGAAAGTGCAAAATAAGACTAAAATTTCAAAAATAAAAAATGTGCTATAATTTTTGCGAAAATGGCTAAGACTTTCATATTGCACGAGAAGTTGAGTCAAATATTCCATATAATGCACAAAAAAATTTAAGACGATTCGTTAATTAGTTTGATTTTTATTCAATTTGTTTATCGCAAAGAGCTTTTTTTTCGCAATGTTATTGCTCAGAAAATAATAATGACATAGCAATTCTGTGTAAACCACGTGCAAGAATAATAGTTATATTTTTAAAGTATTTAAAAAATCATTAAAAAGTCCTTTTTACCACTCCAAAAAAAGAAAAAAATGTAGTAAAATAGAGTCATTTTTGGCTTTTAAACAATTTGAATAACTTTGTTATTATTGACTATAGAGTAAATCTACTTTAGGAATTCAAAATCTGGTATTTTTATACGAATTTTCAGAAAAAAACTTTTTGCCTAGGTTAATTAGGTTCAAAGTTAGCCACTTTTATTATTTAATTCGCAGTTACTTCCATATACATCAAATTTTCCTGTAACAGTGTTAGTTACCATACTACTCCGAAACGGCTTGGCTGATTTTTATAAAATTTTACACGTTTATCCTGTAGGACGTTGACGAGGTTTTAATCTATTTTTTATACCCATAAGTTATACGGGTTATAAGTTGCCCCTCTGACATTTTTATTATTTTTTTGGACAAAATTATCTACCTTAATTTTATATGATATATAATTAAAAAATACATACAACCCTTAATTTTCACTCTTCTATCACTAACTCCTGTTTGTTAATAGCCATATATATATTTACATCTATAAAATTCTCCTGTCACAGTGTTAGTTTCGATACTCCTCCGAGACCGCTTGACCGATTTTTATGAAATTATATATGTATATTCGGTAGGTCTTAGAATCGGTCGTAATCTATTTTTCATATCCCTGAGTGATAAGGGGAGTTCTCCCTAACATTTTGTAATGTTAGGTGGTGTTGTGTGTACATAACGTACTCTATAAAACTACGAGTACATACAAATTAAAAAAATTATGATCAAGATCCATCAACAAGTTCCAGCAATATTAATCGCAGCATATGTTTGCAGAATCAGTTTCATTTTTTGAGTGCACGTATTTTAGTATTTCCCCTCCACCGACCACGAATTAATTCCGTTCGGAGGCCATTTTTAAAGCTTTATTAACCACTCTGTTGAGGTTCAAAATTTACTCAAACTTTTACACATAACCTATAAATCTTCAACTTCAAAATGGCTCTAGTTAGGTTGCTTAATTGTTATAAACAAAGTAGCCGTCAATTAAATAAAAAGTGGCTAAATTTGACCGTAATTAACCTAGGCGAAAAGTTTTTCTTTGAAAATTCGTATAAAAATACCAGTTTTTCTAATTTCATTGTAGTTTTAGCCTACAGTCAATATTAACAAAGTTATTCAAATTGTTTATAAGCCAAAAATGCCTCTATTTTAGTCAAATGTTTTATGAGAGATAAAAATGACTTTTTAAAGATTTTTTTAAATGCGTTGAAAATATAATTATTCTTCTTTCATGTTGTTTTCACAGAATTGCTATATCATTATTATTTTCTGAACAATAACATTGCGAAAAAAAAGCTCTTTGGGATAAACAAATTGAATAAAATTTAAACTAATTGACGCATCGTCTTAAATTTTTTTGCATTGTATGGACGGTTTAACTCAACTTTTCAAGCAATATGAAAGTCCTAAATTCATTTTCGCAAAAGTTATAGCAAATTTTTTATTCTCGAAATTTTAGTTTTATTTTGCAATATATAATCAGACCAAAATTCAAAAAACGCTATTTTAAACCTAGGCTCATCTAATAAAAGGAAAATATTATAAATAAGACATTTAGTTACCCTATTTTTACCTGTAGCGATTTAAACGAAAAAAACTCTCATTTTTGACACTTATTTGTTAATAACTAAATTTCTCGTCCAAACTGTGACGGGCATTTTTGTATTTATAATGTATAAGGTATATAGTACCCAAAAAACTCATTTGCAACCTGGCTGCTCAAGTGTCCCGAACATGGTATATTTTTGCCTTATTTCCCTGGTGTAGTAAGTGAACTTTTGAAAGCGAAAGATATCGTCAGATTTATCAAGGCCAGAGATGGATAAGATACATAAAAAGGAGAAATCCAGAAGCAGTTAAGAACAAAAACACCAAATGGAGACCAGTATCATGCAGACCACGAGGAAGTAGACCGAAAGCTCTAACGGTCCACCCGTTATAATATCATTTTTAGCGCTTTAATTATTTTTATAATTATTTTCTTTTGATCGCTTAATTAATTTCTTTAATTTTCTCGTAAAGCACTACTTACGTGACGTCACACGTCGGCGTCTACGGAACACTTGTCGAATCGTTCCGTGACATTTATTTAATTCATGTTCTGTGGTCGTTTGAGGTTCTCCTCTTTGAATGAGGGAGGCATGTTCGTTACTTGGCTGTTGGCTGTCTCGACGAAATGGCGGGATGATAATTTCAACTAAAATATTTATATTTAACATCTCCAGTTTAAGTTTAAAGTGAAAATTAGTTATTACCAATTGTTGTTTTGGAGAAAGGAGAGAAGTGTAAAACACAAATGGAATCTGGATAAGAATCACCTGGCAAAATATTTATTTTTTCATAATCATTTTTTTATATATAGCCTTGTTTTTTGTTATGGAACATTTGATATATTAGGTTCATTGTTAAATTTCTTAGTCAACTCATTATTTGGATTTTATGTAGATTATTACATGTTTATTGAATATTCATTCAAGGAAAATTATATATTAATATATTTTTTGGTTAGACATAACCAAACATATGCAATTCTCAATTAATATTGGAAATACTTATCATTTCTCTGTAGGTTTTAAATTTATTGAACATCCAATATTTTTATAAATTCAATATATTTTTACAAATATCATATTCCCTCGGATAAATCATATTCAAATTTCACATTCAATGTCATTATTTGTTCATATCTTCACACCCAAAATAGTCCAAGGTTATCTGAGATTAGTTTTTGTTCCATTTTTAATGGTCGTTTTTTCTATATTAGTGCGTCTAAAAAGTTTTCCTCAATTATTTCTTCTTCTCTTTACTTTTGCTCACCGGTTTATATGAGAAATAAAACGAAGGATATGTTTTTAGCCATTTGGAAGAAATATACAAAGTCATAGCCCTTAAAACATCTTGAGAAGCCCTGAGACAGCCACAGCCAAGTCAATCTGGGAATATGTCTATTTGGGAACAAGCTATGGGACGTTCCAGTTCCATTTTCAGTCGTCGGTACACCTGTACAAACAGGAAACATTGTTCAGCACCTCCTCGGGTGCTAATTTTATGGATAGCAGCATCAAACCTTATCCGGAAGTCGTTCGATGAATGGGTTTGTTTGGGAACATTTAGTGATGTGTTTTTAGTAAATATTGGTTTTTATATTTCAGACTTTTGGTTTAATGCACTACTTTATTATTTTTTTTTCTGATTTAGTTTACCTTTGTTTTTTTATATGACATATTTGTATATTAATATTTGGTTCCCAAACTATTGTATCTATGGTAAGTTACTTGTGTGCACCAGGTAATCAGGCCTAGAAAATTAGGGTTTTATACTTTATTATTGGTTTAATATTTATTTTTTAATATTACTTGCGTGTTTCCCAAATATTTATTTGTTTATTCGCTTTATTCCATTTGTTCGGTTAATTTAGGTCATCGTTTCGGTATTTATCTTAGCTTCATTTCTGTAACTTTTCTTAATTAATTTTGCTTAACTCATCATTGTATTTTCTCTTCGTCAGGCTTGTGCCTATTTATTTATATATTTTTCATATTTGTCGGTTTTCAATTTAGTGGTACGTAGCAAGCGTACTATAACCATTTGGTAGAAGTCTCATGTGAGTTCCCTATGTATAAGTAAGAGGTATATCTTTTTGTACATACATATAACAGGACTGTTGTTATATGATATATCATGTTTAACTATAACTTTGTCATTTTAGAGTCACATGATATGCACTTTGTGTAACTCAGAGATTGTTAAAAAATCTAGTAGGTAGTTATTTTTAATAAATATTTACTTATTTTGTATATCATTTATTTTTATTATTCCTTTATGTTCATTATTACTGATTTAATATATTTAATATTTGACAGCAGTGTAAGATACCTGGGAGAGTGATCGAAGATCATTTTCTTGGCGCCCATGATTTGTTAGTTTTATTTAATTGGTTCTTTTTTAGCACTTATTCATCGCTATATATTTTCAGAACATTATTCTTATCTTAGTATATACCTTTTCTAGTCATCATTATCTACTTATAGGGATGGCGGTTTTTGACAAAACACCGGTTTTCGGTTATACCGGTTTTTTTTGCTTACGGTTTAACCTGGCGGTTATAACCGGCCAAAAAAAACCGGTTTTTCCAAAAACCGGTTTTCGGTTTTTTAATCCAATAGATTACAATGTTACATTTACAATGCATTTTAGTTTGCGATACTCCACTCGACTCGATACTCGATATCAACATGATCAAAATTAGTACTATCGAAGGAACATGAATATCAATATAAATAAAACACAATAATTTAATAAAACCATTTTATTCTATTAATTATTATATTTATTTATTATTTTATTATTATTTTATATTAATTGATTATTATTAAATATAATATAGCGTAAGATTAATGTATACATATTGCAATAATATACAATTTAACGCAACCATTTCAACTTATAAAAAATTTCCCAGACTCTTTCAAATGGGAAAAAAAAATAATACCTACATAAATATTTTACTTAAAAATAAATTGGATAATGCAATTTATCTTTTATTTTTACTACCATCAAAAAAAATGTATCATGTATTTCTTTTAACACGTTTGTATATTTGTATAATAGGTATATTTTAACTCATTTAATACTTCCTGTAAGGGTGTATCGTTTTGAAAACGTAGGGAAATCCTTGGAGATTCGTATTCGTAATCGGTAATTCGATATTCATAATCAGAACATTATTTTTGATAATCAGAAAAAGTCATTCACCCACTTTCAATGTCAAGAGTCAAGTGTGAAAAATTGATGATGTTTGCGTCTACTTCAACCAGATCACTTCTTATGTAAATATTATGATTACAAATACCTTTTCAACGAAATATTATAATAAAACTTAATTGTTTCTGGCTGATGTGAGTTTGCACTTTCAGTTTGCTTCTGTATTTAGAAAATAAAATTTGAATTATGGTTTTGTTTATAATAAATACTTGAGAATAATAATTATGTTTGGGATCCAAAATAATACCTAACCTAATCCTAATCACCGTAAAAACCTAATAACCGGTTTTACTTTAAAAAGAAAAAACCGGTTATAACCGGGACAAAAAACAACCGTTACAACCGGTTATTGCGAAGTAAAAAAACCGGTTTTAGGTTAAAACCGGTAGGTTTTTCCCATCCCTACACTTACGCTACTGTTCTTCGACAGGCATGCAAACGAGCCGTATCCCTCCTTGAGTGTCAAGTTGTCCTCTTGCATCTCTTGTTAGCCAACTCTATTCAGTTTGCCTCTGTCTCTTCATATTTCTACTTCTATATATAGTTGACTTTCTTTTTCTTACTTCTGTTGGAGTTTATTACTCTTGGTTCGTCCATACCACTAGGAATAACAATTTTTAATTTTCTTGTTTTTGTAAAGAATATTTTATTTCATTTTCTTTTCAATATTATAATTAATTATTAGTGAAAGGATTTATTATTTCCATTGTTTCTAATTATTTATTAGTTTTGGGACACCCCGTATATACGAGTAGGCCAATACCTAATTCAGTGAGTATTAATTTTTATCTTTTTTTCAAGTAAAAACCTTAAAGTTTTTTGTATATAATTACCTACCTACTCGTATCATTTTAAAAAAGATATATTCGCCAGCCAACTCTCTTGGTAAGCAGTCACTTACAATTCCGAAAAGTGTATAGAAACTAAATATAGTCCTCGCGAGTGATTTCTACAACTCAGCAATAGCAGTACGAAGAATAGCAGGCCTGCTCCAGCTCGTGCAACGAGAAATTACAAGGTAGGAAATATTTTTTATTGCAATTTACTTTAAGGTCTGGTTTTTTTACTGTTATTTTTTTTATTTTATTTTAAATTCACCCTATGCTACACAGTCCACTAATAAAGCTCTCACTGAGTTAGCAGTCTCCTCCAAGATGATTATTTGATCCGTTACGACCCGGATAGATCCATTTTCTATGTTCGTTTCTTGCATTTTTCATTTTTCTAAGAGGGTAATATAGTCGGGGAAAGTTTCTTTTAAACCTGAATTGTTTGATTTTATTGTCATACTTTGCTAGTTTACAAAGATCAGAATCAAATTCAGGTTATTTAACCGCATTTCCTTTGAGTTTATTTTTTTGTTATTCTTTAACATAAAGCGATAAAATATTCTTTACAGAATTAAAATCACGTTTCAATTAGTAAATTGGTTTTTTATTTGTGCCGATTGTTGGTGGTACCTATGCCTCAGTTAATGTTGTTTTTTTTTTTAAGTAAAAAAGGGACACGTTAATGTAAAAGTAATTATTATTAAATTGTCAAAGTCGGTCAATAAACAAATCTACTCTACTCTATTATAGATGATACTTAGTGTTTATTTTACACAGTAATTTTTATTTAAAGGGTTTATGTTTTACAATTTTTTTTGTCTATAAATATTCAAATAGCAGAGGACATCGTTTTCTATTTTATTAGCACAAAGTTCGGTTGTATTTTATTAATTTTCGTGTGGTGAACCTATTTTATTCCCTAACGCAAATTTCAAATTCATCTAAATTTATTAATTCTACATTTAAATTTACAAAATGGCAGAAAAAATTAAAAAATATCAATCTTTAAGACAAATTGAAGTGCAACAAATGACTGAAATTCATGATGTTCCTTTAAAGGTAGCTGCAGAGGATAAGAATTTTTACATGGTTTTGGAAGTTATGTACGAAGGATTGGAAAAATTCGTGACACTTTTTATGATCTTCATAATAAAATAATTATGTTAGTTTCTGAGCAAGATAATGAGGACGCGCTATTTAAAATCGAAGATGATTGCCGTAGTAATTTTGACAAATTATATTATAAAATTAAATTGACATACGTGCAAGCCTTTAAAAAATCCTCAACATCAAGTCAGCAAACTACATAAACTTCACAGTCTCATAATCCTTTACCTATAAATTATTTTAATTTACCGAAACCAGAATTGCCATCTTTCAGTGGAAAAATAACTGAATTTAGAAGTTTTATAGATCAGTTTGATGCTCGCGTTCATACTCTTACTTACTTACAACCAATTGACAAATTTAATTTGTTACTATCGTGTTTAAAGGGTGCAGCGCGCGATGCTGTGGACCATATTGACATCACAGCAAACAATTATCCAATTGCCAATGATCTGCTTTGTGAAAGGTTTAATAATGTTTGGGTAATCGCTGCCAATTTATGGAATAACCTTGAAAGTTCACCACAACTGACTTCAGAAGATCCAAAAGAACTACGCAAGCTGTTAGATACATTTTCGAAAAATGTGGCATCTCTAAATAAGCTAGGATTACCCACAGTACATTGGGATTTTATACTTGTTCAAATGATTTTAAAACGATTAACTGTTTCTTTAGTAACACGTTTTGAGCTTTTTCATAATAATTCAACCATCCCAAGCTATAAAAAACTGATTGATTTTTTAAATCAAAGTTGTCTCGCTTTAGATAATATTGATTTTCACACTAAACCAAAATCTAACTTGTCTAAAAAAATATAATTCTTCCAAATCTACATCATTGCTTGCTCAAACAGAACCTGAACCAAAATGTTCTAACTGTAAAACTAATGATACCCATGCCATTTATAAATGCTCCGTTTTTTGGCAAAATCTCCTGTAGATCGATTTAAATTAATAAAAAATAAGATGTGTATTAACTGTCTTGGATCACATCGTTCTAGCCTATGCAAATCTACATGGACTTGTCACTCGTGCCATAAAAAACATCATACACTACTTTGTTTATCCTCTTCTAAGAAAGAAGAGAATGTTCAAGATTCGGCGGCGCACTTCAAATTCAACGAATGGATCATCCGTTTCTGTGTGTTTTTCTTCCGCTGATAAAAGAACTTTACTTTCCACTGCATGTATTGAGGTGCTTGATTGTCACGGTAACTACCAACCTGTTAGGTGTCTGTTAGATTCGGGAAGCATGGCGTCCTTCATCTGTCAAAAGACCCTTAGACGTTTAGGTTTACGTCCCATGAAAACTTCAGCTAACATCCAAGGATTAGGTTCTATGCAGTCGAACAATAATTTAGGTGGGGTTACCATTTCTTTTAAACCAGTAGGTAAATTTTCTCCTATTTTGACAACCGATGCGTTAGTCTTGACAAAAATATATGAGGATCACCCTTTACGTAATTTAGAAGTTAATACTTGGCCCCATATTGCTAATTTAAAGTTAGCAGATGATAACTTCTTTCGTAGAGGATCCATAGACATTCTTTTAGGAGCTGATATATTCTCTACAATTCTTTTGGATGGACGTATTTACGGCAATCAAGATCAACCTGATGCAATTAATACTATATTTGGCTATGTGCTTATGGGAAAAGTAAATATTTCAAAGGCACCTACTCTTACTTCTTTATTTTGCCAAGTTGAAGATACGGTTTCTTTGGATCAGAAAATAAAGAAATTCTGGGAATTAGAAGCACTCCCTGAAGTTTTTTGCTTAGCTCCTGATGACGCTAAAGTCGAAAATATGTTTATGAATACTTATACGCGTGAACAATCAGGACGCTTTGTAGTAGATTCTACCTTGAAAGGAAGAAAATCCTGGCTTTCCTAATATTAGATCGCTTGCTCTTAGTAGGTTTTATTCATTAGAAAGAAGGCTTCAAAAATCTCCTGAACTTTATAACCAATACCGCACCTTTATGAAGGAATTTGTTGAGCTCGGTCACATGGAACCTGTCCCATTGAATAAATTCGATTCACCTTATGTTTACTATTTATCACATCATTGTGTTTTAAGACCTGAAAGTCTAACAAGTAAATTAAGGGTCGTTTCTAATGGTTCCGGACATCTTCCAAATCAACCCTCACTCAATGACAAATTATTCACTGGTCCTAAGCTTCAGACTGACATCTGTACAATTTTGATTAATTTTCGATTGCATGGTTATGTAATAACGGCCGATATTTCTAAAATGTATAGGCAAATTTTAATTAATCCTACTCAAACAGATTATCAAAGAGTACTTTGGCGTTCTAATAATTCTGAACCTGTTCGAGATCTTCGTATCAACAGAGTTGTTTATGGTCTCTCTTGCTCTCCTTATCTTGCTATTAGATGTCTGCATCAGTTGGCTAATGATGACGGGGGTTCGTTTCCTCTAGCAGCCGAGGCACTTAAAACTGGAACCTACGTTGATGATATCGTTTCTTCTTGTCGTAGTTTCGAAAATGCCTTAGCACTAAGAGACGAACTTATTGCTTTACTTGCCAAAGGAGGTTTTGAGTTGAAAAAATGGTCCAGTAATGTACCTGATTTATTGAAAGGATTAGCTGTATCAGATGTAGCAATAAAACCTCTTACATTTAATGATGATATTTCGTCCCAAACACTTAAAGTATTAGGGTTGGAATGGGACGCTTCTTCGGATACATTTGGTTTTAAAGTTCAAGTTTTAGACTCTTGTACAAAACGTCATCTTTTGTCCAATTTAGCAAAAATATTTGATCCTCTTGGATTTTTATCTCCAATAACGTTTCTAATTAAACAGCTTATTCAAAGAATATGGACTCAAAAGATTGGTTGGGATGATGCTTCATCAAAAGAAATTATCCGTTTGTGGAAAAAAACATTGACGATGTACCATATTTGAGTAAATTAAATTTACCTCGTCGTTTATTAATTGACGATATTTCACGCTTAGAAGTTCACTGTTTTGGTGACGCTAGCGAGAAAGGTTACTGCGCTGTCTTGTACTTTCGATGCTTATCACCTTCAGGCCAACCTTTTGTTTCTTTTGTTACAGCTAAATCTAAGGTCGCACCCATTAATAAGGGACTTACTATTCCAAAATTAGAATTGTCTGCTGCGGTTTTAGTGGCTCGACTAGTCTCCTTTGTTTCTTCTGTTATTAAAGATAAAGTAGAAATCAAGGAAATATACTGTTATTCCGATTCTGCTGTTACATTACGTTGGTTACAATCTTCCCCTCATCAGTGGAAAACCTTTGTGAGCAATAGAGTAGCTTATGTGCAGGAACGAGTAGCTTCTTCATGTTGGCATAATGTTCCTTCTGAAGAAAATCCTGCTGACATTTGTTCAAGGGGTTGCTTACCCTCTGAGTTATTTAACTGTTCCAAATGGTGGGCGGGGCCAACCTTCTTACATTCTGATCCACTAACGTTCTTTGAACTTAATTTAAATGAGTCTACTAATGTAAATTTGGAAGTGCGGACTGTCACATTCATTGCTGAAATTTCCAATAATTTTTTAGACATTTTATTGGATCGACGTTCGTCTTTAAATAGGTGTGTTCGATGTTTGTGTTACATTATTCGTTTTTTCCATTATATAACCAAAAACCGATATGGTAATCTGGAAATAGGTTGTTTAAGTTTATTGGAGCAACATAACTCCTTACTGGTTTTTGTTAAACGAACACAGCAGATCTTTTTTAGTACTTTAGTAAATTTTATCCGAAATAGACAGCTGCTTCCAAAAAATTTAAGAAAGCTTTCACCTCTTATCGATGCAAAGGGAATTCTACGTGTAGGTAGTGGACTAGCTAATGCGCCCATTTCGTATGATCGTAAATTTCCGGCATTACTTCCTAACAATTGTAAATTAACTGATATGATTATTGAATCTACTCATCTGCAATATCTACACGCCGGGCTTCAAACTGTTCAATTTCTCAGCGTTTTTGGATTATATCTTCCAAACCAGCCATTCGTAGAGTACTGCCTAAATGTGTTAAATGTTTTAAGGTGAATCCTTTGTCTCCAGTTCCGTTAATGGGAAATCTACCGCTCGCTCGAATATCTCAACTAAAACCTTTCAGTAATGTTATAGTTGATTTTGCGGGCCCTTTTCCTCTAAGAGCTTCCAAACTTCGAATGTCTCAAACTCTTTAAGCGTATTTGTCGCTTTTTATTTGTTTCTCAACAAAAGCTCTTTATTTAGAGCTCGTATCTGATTTATCCACTGACGCGTTTTTAGCTGCGTTTAAGCGATTTGTCAGTCGTAGAGGCCGATGTCAACATGTTTATAGTGACAATGGCACTAACTTTGTTGGAGCCAGAGCAGAACTTAACATATTGGCATCACAAGCTGCTTCTCATGAATCTTTTCAATGGCATCTCATTCCCCCTTCTTCTCCACACTTTGGAGGTTTATGGGAATCTAATATTAAGACGGTAAAGGGTCATTTAATTCGCACAATTGGAGAACAAGTACTAACTTTTGAAGAGTTATATATTATTTTTTCTCAAATTGAGGCTATCATGAATTCCAGGCCAATATGCCCGTTAAGTTCAGACCCGAACGATCTTAGTGCGTTAACTCCAGGACATTTTTTGACCATGGAGCCTTTGAGTGCTCCGCCCGAAGAAATGTTGCTCGATGTTCCGCACAATCGGTTGAAACGTTGGCAATTATTAAATAAGTTGCACCAACAGATTTAGGAGCGGTGGTCTAAGGAATACCTCCAAACTCTTCATCAAAGGGCGAAATGGAATTCTCCGTCTCCAAACGTCCAACTAGGTACGTTAGTGGAAATCGGCCAAAATAATGTTCCCCCGCTACAATGGCCTTTGGGCCGTATAATTGAGGTTCATCCTGGATCTGATGGTATAGTTGGAGTGGCCACAGTTAAAACTAATAGTGGTGTATATAAACGCTCTGTAGTAAAATTATGTCCTTTGCCTTTTGAGCCATAACAATACTGCGTATTGTGGTGGGCGGTTGTGGTTCGTCCATACCACTAGGAATAAGAATTTTTAATTTTCTTGTTTTTGTAAAGAATATTTTAATTCATTTTTTTTTTTCAATACTATAATTAATTATTAGTGAAAGAATTTATTATTTCCATTGTTTCTAATTATTTATTAGTTTTGGGACACCCCGTATATACGAGTAGGCTAATACCTAATTCAGTGAGTATTAATGTTTATCTTTTTTTCAAGTAAAAACCTTAAAGTTTTTTGTATATAATTACCTACCTACTCGTATCATTTTAAAAAAGACATATTCGCCAGCCAACTCTCTTGGTAAGCAGTCACTTATAATTCCGAAAAGTGTATAGAAACTAAATATAGTCCTCGCGAGTGATTTTTACAACTCAGCAATAGCAGTACGAAGAATAGCAGGCCTGCTCCGGCTCGTTCAACGAGAAATGACAAGCTAGGAAATATTTTTTATTGCAATTTACTTTAAGGTCTGTCAGTCAAATTCTTCTTTTTGTTTCAAAGCGAGATGTGAGAACCCGATAATTGCAGACATTAAGAAGATGGGAGTTAGAGAATGGACAACCATAAGCAAAAACAGGAACGAATGGAGAAATATTGTAGAAGACGCCAAGTAACACAACCAATTGTAAAACCAAAAATATTAATGCTCCAACTTATTAAAACAAAGTTGGAGGAAACGGTGCTAAGTATCCCCAGAAAAATCACGCTACCACAAAGAGTGACAAATTTGTATTACTTCGTTAGAACTCCTATATTGGACCAGAAGATGGGACATCATCGGCCTCAGCAAAATAAGACGAAGGAAAAAAGATCAAATCGCTCTTAAATCAGTACACTTATTTCATTTTAAAGGGGAAGAAGGCATTTCAAATGGCGGAGAAGGATTCATTATAAGCCCGATGCAAGGTAAACCTTAAGGTCATCCACAAATATGCTGTAATGACATATGTGAACCTAGATGTTGGATTTTTCTGTGAGAGACTGAATCCTAAATGAAGTAATACGTTATAGAACAAAAACAACAGACGCTATCGATGATAGGCCAAGACAGGAAGCAATTCGCAGCAGAGGACGCCCACCAGCCAGATGGACTGACAACCTGAAGCGTGTTAATGGTAACTGGATGCAAGTCGCACAAGATAGAGACAGGCGAAAAGAACAAAGGGAGACCTATGTCTAGCGATTAACGCTTTACAAACAATGTATTTGCATCAGATACCCTAGAAAGTTGGTCAGTGGTTAAGCATACAATAAAAATGATAAAAAAACATCCAGATGAAGTTAAAGAAGTGTAGATATGGTCTTTAAATAAAAAGGTTTAATGAGACTATATCATTTGAAGAAGTGTTTTATTGATCGTCAAAACTTCAACCTCTTGAGCTACATTCGATCCATAACACGATATTGGACACATCAATTGTGATAACGTATTTCTCAAAACTATTAAATAATCCATTTATTATCCAAAATAAAAAAAAAATAAAAACATACCTTACTTTTAATGCCAATTCTTGAACTTATGCGTCAAAATTTCTTCTTGTGAGACAGAGTTCTTTTTGTAGTGCAAACGAATAAATAAAATAAAATACAAAATTAATAGCCACATGCATTATTTTGTGTAAAACTAGAACTCATGAATTTCCAAGCTCTCCAATAAAGGTATTTAAATAAAAGACGTTGAAAATGATTGATTTAATATTAAATATAGAATACAAGCAATAATATTATTATTACATAAAATAAAAAGAAATATCCACTCCAAACGGTTTCGCAGATTCTTCTTTCTGGAAGAAAAATACAGAAGTTACGTATGATTTTTCTTGTCTGCAAAAGCAGTTAACAAAATTTCCTGAAGAAACTAGTCCATATATTTTTTAAAATGCAAAAAAAATTACCCCATCAGAAGTAGTCCATCAAAACCGTTTAGGTGAAAATATTATAAATATACCTTTTTTGCAGTTCTGGAATAAGTTTCGTCTAGTTCCACGCTTTTTCTATTTTTTAGCACAAAAATTACTAATGAAGCTTTCAGAATATAAGAAAATAATAAAAATTATTTCATATTTAAATTTATCTAATTTCAGTTCATATAATTTATTCACAATTTGAAATACTTATTTTTTCTTTCTTCACTTCCGTTGGTATCAAAACTTTATAAACAAACACCATTAAATATAGACATTAATAAAACTACATATCAATAAAAAATAAACAAAATACTTCCATGTTGTTTTACTATATCCTATTTTTAATATAAGCTTTCTTCACAAAACCGTGAGCGCAAGAACTTAAAAAGCAAATCGACCACATTATCGTGAGGAAAAGGAAACTTCAAAAATAAACATAACAGATATGCCTGAAACATATTATGAATCGGATCATAAGCTGCTAAAACTGCATTGCCGACTCAAACTACATACAACTAAATGGAATGGAATAACAAGCTGGATAAGAAAGTCATTAAATATTAAACAAAATTAAATATTTGTTCCGAGAGTTAGAGCTATAACTCCAAGCCATGAAAGACCATAATGGAGAAGTAAAAATAGATATAGAGAATTTTGCAGAAACTTGAAAACATTACTTCTCAGAATTATACAAAGATACGTCAAAATATGCATCAGTCTGAGAACACAAGAAAAATGTCAGAAAAATCACAGATGCAGGACCAATCATCTTACGAGCAGAGGTAATGAAGGCTCACAACCAACTCAGAAACAAAAAAACCCTGGGATCAATGCCATACCAGGGGAGACTCTAAGTTCAATGGTCAATATTAGCGTAGATATCATACTAGATATGTGCAACATGATATGGATGACAGGTGAATGACCTGATGAGTTGTGCAAATCAACTTTTATCTCTATCCATAATGAATGATCACTAACCATATGCAGTAATTACTGAAACACTTATTCCTCACTTAAGAAAAATCCTGCTACATATAATCAATGAACGACTAAAGAACTTTCTGCTTCCAGAGATAGCTGAAGAACAATGCGGATTCGTACCAGGAAAAGGAATGAGACGGATATAATAGAAAAAGCGCGGGAATACAATATGCTAATGTTGCTCTTGTACCAGCTTCTGTTATATCTGTTTTATCCGCTACTTCTGTTATATCTGTTTTATCCGCTACTTCCGCTGTTAAGTCTAGCAAAGTATCAAAGACTCATTAATATTCAGCAGAGCAGAGTGCTGTTGTTCAGGTGTGAAATTATATAAACAAGGCATCATTTCATAAAACAGGTTTTTTCTGGAATTTTACATCTTAAACAATAGCTGAATATTAATGAATCTTTTAGATACCTTGTCAGACTTTACTTGAAATTCAAATTCAATTTAAGTCACAAATAAATTATTAAATACATATAGCTATTTGTATAACAAGGAAGGAAAGTTCTACTTTTTCTCCCGAGAATGAAGTAATCATTCAAGGGAGGAAAAGGCACTTTACTACCATGTTATATATATATATATATATATATATATATATATATATATATATATATATATATATATATATATATGATTTTTCCACCTTCCTCAAATAACAAGTCATATTTTTATTTTTAAATAATTTATTTATGTAACTAACAAAATTTATTAGAAAACTAAAACTAACAAGTAGGTACATTATAACTGTCAACTGTCAAATATAAGTCAAATTATTAATGTAAACATTGTTAAATCAAAATATCAATGTACTGTTTTTTATCATTCTGCAAAATACAAGGTGTTTTATAAATGACCTTAAAATGTATAGATACTTACGTAATAGATAATAGACTATTGTATAGGACTAAATAAGTTATTTCATCAATGACATACCATGACGTCGCTTTTACTTTTCCTCCACTCTAGGGAGGAAAAGTACGACTTTGCTCACTACAATCAGGTCAGGAAAAGTATACTTTCGGTAGAGGTAGGTGGAAAAAAAATATTCTATTCTCGTGCATGTAATTGTGCAAATGTTTTATCAATCCCAAAATTATAAATAGTGTCTTACCTCATACAGAAAATAAATAAAAATTTGGCAAAAGTCAAAAAAGGAACGATATATCTACGTATGAACTAAAGTCATTCATAGACAAATTTTGGGAAAATTTGAGCCCGAAGGTATAATATTATTTCTCCCTATTGTTATTACCGCATGTTTGTAAAGGGAAACTTTCAAGAATATAAACTACTTTATTAATTATGCGCCTAACGCCAAAGTTTCTTCGACAAACGGTAGTTGGGATCAAGTGTAACATTCGACAAAGCTTAACCTGACTACAAGTACAGATTAAGTTTTGTCGAATCGTTGTAAGAATTATTTATGAGCTATACAGGGTGATCCCTAAGATATTATCTTCCCTTTCAATTTCTGCATTTAAATTACCAAGGATCATCTTGCCATGATGTGTTGGCGTGTTTTATTTATTCTTATTTAGGTTACGGCTTACATCACAGAATAGGTAATTGAATTAAATTTATATCTATGTATCATACAATACACCACAAACAGATGTAGATTTTTTACATATTCCATTGACCCTTAGGTTGCCATTACAAAGTCTGTAGGGTCGCCTGTGTATGCTCTGCGTGGACAGTCCCGTATTATGTGTCTGATCGTCTGTCTTACAAAGCCGCAGTCACAAGGTGAGGGAAGTTTATCCCATCTGTAGAGGGAGTCGGCGCAGCTTCGACATTTTGTTCTGATTCCATTAAGGGCTGCCCAAATCTTACGGGGACGTTCAAATTCGTCAGGTTGGTATATAATGTCCGGTAGACTATGGTAATGCGGTGCTGTCTTACTTTTCCATTCTTCTCTCCATCGGGAATTTACATCAAAGTTGGATTGCTGCAGCGCTTGGCTTGAGTATACAGTAGAAGTAACCTGGACCGGAGGCGTTTTTCAAGAATATCGAGGATATCGTTGTGGTCTAGAAGTTGGCGACTATCCATAATTTTGTTGTATTCTTTAACCGCATATGTTGGGTGGTGCTGTTACTAAGGGTGGGTACCCATATTGTAAGGGTGGGCATAATCGTGTCTGTTATTATACATACTCATATCACGGTTTAGCTGAGTGTCGACTAGGTGGTTATGCCTGTCATATAACCACTCCCGTGCATAGTAATCTGCCACCGGATATATCAGGCCAAGAGCAGAGGATATTCAGGTTGATGCTGTGGACCCCCATGTAGTGCCGCAGAGTTTCTGTATTATATTGTTACGTGTTTTTAGTTTTGCTGCGGTTTTCGTCAGGTGTTCCCTGAATGTGAGCGATCAGTATAGAGCAGTGATACTCAAACTGCGGCCCTTGAGCCTGGGCCACATGCGGCCCTCTTGATTTTTTTATGTGGCCCGAAGGCTAACTAAAGGACCCTATAAGCGATAAAATTATTTTGAACTTGAGTAAGATAGTTGGTGGTAGCTTTTAGCATTTATTTCCGACATAACAGAAAAACTTGGCGAACTTAATCGTCGTTTACAAATTAAAAGGTAAACATAAAATTATTTCGCAGTTGACAAATGAAGTATTTGATTTCGAGGGCAAGCTAAACAATGTAGGTACATCGAAGAAATTAATATAAAAATCTGCACAACTTTTCGACATTGCTAAAAGGGTCAACCAGATGGAATTGATGTATATCCAGAAAACTATGCTACTATTTTTAATTACTTAGTTTCCTTGAGCAATGGATTTCAGAAAGATTTAATGATTAATGTTGTTCTGAAGCTATTTCCTTGTGGCTTTTTTTATAATCAATTTTATAATTTACTATGGAGTCTCTAGCGCGAGAATTTTACTTCCACCGTTGCATTTGGTTGTCTTTTTAAAGACAGATTACATGGTATAATTTTTTGTGGCGGATATTCTTTAGTTGGGTTGATTTCATGTAATCAAATAATGAACTATCTTTTAGTAAAGTCGTCCCAGGAACGTAACTCATCAATATTGGCAATATCATTTTAAAGTCTTCTACTTTAAAATGTATAATAAATGTCTGAATTGCCGATATAAATGAGTCAGATTAAATAAATTATTAGAAGAATTTTTTACTAAGCAACAACATTTTTGTTTAATTTAGTATTATTTTGTATTTTTCGACTTGGGCGTCGAAACGTTAATAAAATCATTTTTTTTGTAAAATTGTGGCTTATTTCCCATTGAAAATAGTTGATTATTTAATGATTAGGAAATGTCTTCTATTAGTTGAAAATCTCTGGCACTTAGAAGTAGCCGCTACTATACAACTTGCGGCATTGGGATTTAATAGCGCAAAGTTGCCAGATGAACTAATTTATATTAAAAATTATAGAAATCTGGAGGCAATTTTTAAAGAAAATAGAGACGCAAACCAATATGAAAAATTGTGGAAATTATTACCGAATAACTATAAAACACTCAAAATGCTGTTCTGAAGCTATTTCGTTGGGAGGTCGCAAATCAGATGTCGTTGTCAAAATATAAAATATTACTGTATAATATTATAGTAATATTTTGTATTTTGACGACGACATCCGATTTGGGCATCAAAACGTTGATAAAATTATTTTTTCAATTTAATTCTGGCTTATTTCCCAATCAAAATAGTTAAACTCTCAAAAGTTGCGCTTACTTGCTCCTCACGTTGTTTGATTCATCATACGTATGCGAATCCTTATATTCAAAAATGAAATATGCATAAAATGTTTATATTACTGAATAGAGCATCGAATATCTTTCAAATTAGCTATCACACGACCTCTATTCTAATTTTAAAATCGACTTGTTTCAGGATTTTTTCTTAGTCGCCGGTTTACGAAAAAACGAATATATTCCTTTCATTTGCACCATACTGTATATTACTTCGCCTAGATTGCGGTCCGTAAGCTGTGGCAATAGGTACTATGTGGCTCAAAGAAAAAAAAAAGGTTGAGTATCGCTGATCTAGAGTAACCCAAAGTTATTTCAGGTATTTATTGAGTTTCAACAGTTTATTATTAAAATACACTCGCAATTCTCTGTTTGCAAGACTATTGTTGGTATGAAAAGCTGATACTTCAGTTTTTGTAGTACTTGGTTTTAATCTCCATGTCTTAAAATATTCGCTGAGAATGGATAGGTCATTCGTGAGAGTAATTTCTGTAGTTCTACATTTAGAAAGGGGCAAGAACAGAACCCTGTGGAAGGCCAGTATTAAGGTTCACCTGTTTACTCGTCTCCTTTCTCATTATTACCTGGACAGTTCTGTTTGTCAGCGTGTTGTCAATGAGTTTAATTATCTTTCTGGATAATAAAAAAAAGGGATAATAAGGGCCAGTTTATATATTAACCACTATCACCAAACAGTGTCATATACTTCTGTTAGGCCGCACCTACATTGGATCCGTAAATCGCTCGATATCGGGCGATTGATAGGAGAAGCTACAGCAGAGAAGCAGTTCGACGTCGGTCGATATCGGATCGGATCGGAGAAATACGGATCCATGTAGGCGCCGCCATTTAATACTATGGGTTTATTTTTTAATCCGACGTCGGATCGGATCGGAGAAATACGGATCCAATGTAGGTGCCGCATTAGATCTATGATCAATTGATCAATGCTGTTAATGTTTTTTGTTTCTTTTGAAAACTCGCTTCTATAAAAGTTGTTAATAACAAGACTTGGTCCGTACAGCTTTGATGAGCGTGAAAGAGCTTGTTCAGTGGAGACATTTTCAAGCATCCTGTGACTAATTCTGTTAAGGGGAAGCTTTTCTAATAGTTTATATTATACCATGTTGAGTAGGACTATGGGATGGTAGTTTTCTGGCTTATCAATTGAATTGCCCGGTTTCGGAATTGTTTGTTCGCGCTATCATACATTTATATATTTTAAACACATGAATGTGAAGCAATTAGTTAATTAATTCATAATATATTTATTAGAGATTTCGATGTATACAAATAGATTTTTGAATTCCAAATTAAAGTCAAAAACAATTAGAGCTCTAGTACCAACACACAATATTTGATGTATTTTTAAATGAGTTCCATTTATAAAAACATTTAAAGCAACAAGATTTACTATTTTCAAATACTCTAGTAAATAATGCTTTCACTTAAATAAGCCTTTTATTTCATATTGCAAACATTTTCAACATATTTTTCAACGGTACTTATTGAACTTCAATAATGGAAATAAAATATTTGTGACAACACTAACCTGTGTTAGTGTAAGTGTAAAAACTTAAACACAAGGAAAAAACACGGTTAAAAATGTGTGCCTCAATAAAAAAACATCCCAAACCGCTATAATTCATCCCTATACCATCTTCTTCTTAACGTGCCCTATCAAGTCCCCTTGACGTTGGCGATTAACATGGCGAAACTGTCTCTGTCTCGAGCTATTCTAAATAGGTGTTCTGCTTTCTTTATTCCTGTCCACTCCCGGATATTCTTCAACCAAGAGGCCTGCTTTCTACCAATTCCTCTGCGTCCTTCGATTTTACCCATCATAATAAGTTGAAGAATATTATACCGGTCTCCCCTTACTACGTGTCCAAAATAGGCCATCTTTCTATATTTGATGTTATCAAGCAGCTCACGGGTAGCATTTGCTCTCTTAAGGACTGCCACATTTGTCAGCATAGCCGTCCATGGTATTTTTAGAATACGTCTGTGCAGCCACATTTCAAAGGCCTCCAAACGGTTAATGGTGGATATTTTTAATGTCCATGCTTCGACACCATACAAGAGGACTGACCAAATGTAGCATTTAATCATGCGCTTTCGAAGTTGAAGTTGCAAGGTATCATTACAGAAGAATGACCTCATTTTTAAAAATGTCGTGCGGGCTATCTCGATTCTACATTTTATCTCTTTATCTGGATCTAGTTGTTCAGTAATATGGCAACCAAGATATTTAAAACTGGGTACTCTTTGAATCATATGACCATCAACATATAACCGTGAATCTTGATGGGCCAAACGGCTAAATACCATGTACTTTGTTTTTGAACAGTTTATATTTAGGCCAAACTCTCTTCCCACTCTGTCAATGGCATTTAAAAGGTGTTGTAATCCATTCATATCATCACTTAAAATAACTGTATCGTCTGCATATCTGATTGTATTTATCAGAATTCCATTAACCTTCACACCCCATTCCAAATTATGCAGCGCTTCCTTAAATATTCTATCTGAATACAAATTGAACAACAGTGGGGACAGTATACAACCCTGTCTGACGCCTCTTTGTATTTTGCATATTTCTGTTGATTTTCCATTTATGCAAGCTGTCGCTGTTTGACGCCAGTATAATTTTTCTATGATTCGTACATCTTGACTATCAACTCCTTTATCCTTTAGTATTTTAATTAATTTGTGATGTTGTACTCGATCAAAGGCCTTCTCATAGTCAATAAATACAGCAAATATATACCCTATATTTGCCTATACAGCCCTATACCATAGAAATACTAAAAGGGAGAAGATGGATAACCCTATCTTCTTCTTCTTAAGGTGTCGTCTTCTTTCGAAGGATGACGATCATCATTATTGGTATTCTGTTTACTGCTGCTGTAAACAGCTGGTTATGCGAGTAACTAAACCACTCCCTGCTACGCTACGCTTTCTTAAAATATTTCCCTACAGGATATTCTGCAGAAGTTGGTATTTTTTCCTCCCATCACGTGGCCAAGATATTGTAGTTCTTGTATCTTAATATCATTCGCAAGGCTGTCATGATCTATGTATACCGAAAGTACACATGGTTAGATTCTTCGAAGTGAAGGCAGTGCGCGTTAGATCTACTTCTTACTCCTCAGCAGCAAAGGTAGGGAGAGCTGGCTTGCCAGGAATATAAAAGTAACTGAGCTAATAGACTCTCTCCCTAGTTAAGCTAGCGAAGTGAGCAAGTGGAAAAGTGGGCTGAGACGTAGTGAGTCGGTCGCTCACGATCTCCGCTTTAGGGTCTATAGTGTTTGTCACTCCGAAAAGTCAGTATGTACATGTAAATACATTATACTGTAATACATACAACTCTTGACGTTTCCTATTAGTTTTGATGAAGCAAACGATAAAGCGCAACCTAGTGTTCTGCGTTGTTAACCACAAACTATGAATTACTGAAGATCTGTCAATTAATCCATATTAATATTATTAACCTAAATTTTGCTTTGTGTTTAATGTATATTGTATATGTATTTTGAAAAAAAAATGGATTTTGTAAATCTGCTATTACTAAAAGAACTTAATGATGTGGCAGGATCAGACAGAAAGACATGATTTAAAATCTAGAGCGACGCCAGTTACGAGACGCCAATAATCCATTTGAAATAGACAACCAGGTTTTTATGAAAAATTTCAGTGTCAAAAACTATTACTGTGAGGTAAAATTAAAACATTGTAACTACCAAAAGATTAGTAATTTTACATAGTTATGTTTTGTGATACTGTTAAAAATTTAATGGACTAACCTCATGTTGGTAAGTTTTTATGCTTCTTTTATACAATGTTTTTTCCTGTTAATTTCATTGTATTTACTGAAAAAATAATTATAATTTATTTTAGACTTGATAAAATAAAAAAATAAAACATTTTTTGTAAAAGTACAAACACAATTTAGAAAAATTAGCTCGTTATCCAAAAATTCATAAAATTAAATTTGAATTTTTACATAAAATTTTACGTTTTCAAAGCGTAGTTCAACTCAAGCCGGCAGAGGCGCTAGTGGCAACATGTTTCTAGATTTTTGTGGGAGTTGGATGTATTAGAGTCTAATGTATTTGGTACAGGTTTTTATGGGGCGCAACGATGCCAGTTCGCAGCGTCGCGGCCTCTGTATATATATATATATATATATATATATATATATATATATATATATATACAGGGTGATTGATTAGTGTGAGGAAGCTCAGTATATCTGTTATAGTGAAAATTGCAAAAAAAAGTTATTGGCAAAAATTGTAGGCAACTTTAAATTCCACATTTTAAAATTAGCTACAATCGTACAGGGTGTCCCATATGATGGTGGCAGACCAAACTTATGTTTTATTAAATGGAACACCCTGTATTTTATTTTAAATTTGAAATCTGCTTTACCTCCACATCCCAACAATGTAAAGTTTTATTATGTTATATCGGGTATTTAAAAAGTTATAACCAATATTACCTGAAAATCGTATCAAGTTTAACTCCCTGTATAATTAAAAAAGAGCATAGGAACATTGATCTATTGCAATTATAGTTTTTTGATAATTGCTAAAAATTATAAAACGTATTCGTTTTCATAATATTCGTTAAATCAAATACAGGGTAAGTCAAAATGCAAGTACATTTTTTTCTTGGTAATTTTAAATAGAACACCCTGTATTTTATATCACTATCGAAAAGTACTAATATCGTACTTCAAATTTTATGAAGTACTCCCTATACCTAAAGTTACCAGTTTTCTAGATATTTTTATTTTTCCATCAAAGTATTAATTTGGCAGATATTTTAACGTTTACCAATAATTATTGTGAGTTGGCCATGATTGATTTGTCAGAAACTGACAGTTTGACATTATTGTTTATTAATTCAGTATTGGGGTACACCGTAAATTAGCAACAATTATTATTTAGTAATTCAGTAATTAATTCAATTTAAATTAACAATAATGAATTTTACTACTCATGAAATGGTAGATATGATCTGGATTTTGGGGAAATGCAATAAAAATTCATTACTATCAGCTAGAATTTATCAAGAACGGTTTCCAGATAGGCGGCAACCTAGACAAGATACATTTGAAAAATTGAAAGATCGAGTTAACCGCACTGGTTCAGTGAATTATGAAAAACATGAACGAAAAAAAAACTAGTGTGACAGAGGAAAACGAAATGAGTGTGTTGATGGCAGTTACAGAAAACCCACACACAAGTATAAGCAGTATTTCCAATGAACAAGAACTTAGTTACTACTCTGTTCAAAACATTCTATCTAAAAACAAGATGCACCCTTATCATATTCAAAAGCACCAAGAATTAAATAACGATAATTTTCAGAAACGAATAGCATTTTGTGAATGGGCCTTAGAAAAAATTAATGAGCAGAGAGATTTTTTGATTATGTCCTATTTGGTGATGAAGCTACATTCCATCGAAACGGTTCTGTTAATAGGCATAACTTTCACTTCTATTCAACAAGTAATCCATACCACATAGTAACACATAGTCAAACAAGATGGTCTCTAAATGTGTGGGGAGGTATCGTCGGTAACCATGTAGTAGGACCATATTTTTTGAAGATAATTTAAATGGTGCGATTTATTTAGATTTTATCGTAAATTAGTTACCGATATTATTAGAAGAGGTTCCACTTAATATACGTGAACAAATGTGGTTTCTACATGACGGTGCTCCTGCGCACCACAACGAATTAGTACGTGGTGAACTTAATGATAAGTTTGGTGAAAGATGGATCGGAAGGGATGGACCGGTAAGATGGCCCCCAAGGTCACCAGAGTTTAATAAAATGGACTCATTTTTTTGGGGTTACGTTAAGAAAGAAGTATATAAAATACCTCCAACAACAAGAGATGATATGAAATATTTTGAAATAGAATCCGAATTCTATTTCAAAATATTTCTTTACAAATGCTTAGTAATGTAAGCAACTCTTTCAATGGCCGCTTTCAAGTATGCATAGATGTTTTGGGAGGTCATTTTGAACACCTTACTTAAGTAAGATAAGTTAAAATTACTGTTGTTTTTTATTTTTTTGTGTTGTTACTTTTTTTTAATTTTCCGTCGGTTATTTTATATAAATTTTATTTAAAATAAATTGTTTTCTTTTCTGTGTCGTTATTTCGTTACTTATAATAAACAATAATGTCAAACTGTCAGTTTCTGACAAATCAATCATGGCCAACTCACAATAATTATTGGTAAACGCTAAAATACCTACCAAATTAATACTTTGATGGAAAAATAAAAATATCTAGAAAACTGGTAACTTCAGGTATAGGGAGTACTTAATAAAATTTGAAGTACGATATTAGTACTTTACGATAGTGATATAAAATACAGGGTGTTCTATTTAAAATTACCAAGAAAATAATGTACTTGCATTTTGACTTACCCTGTATTTGATTTAACGAATATTATGAAAACGAATATGTTTTATAATTTTTAACAATTATTAAAAAACTATGGTTGCAATAGATCAATGTTCCTATACTCCTTTTAAATTATACAGGGAGTTAAACTTAATACGATTTTCAGGTAATATTGGCTATAACTTTTTAAGTACCCGGTATAACATAATAAAGCTTTACACTGTTGTGATGTGGAAGTGAAGCAGAACTAATTTTAAAATGTGGAGTTTACAGCTGCCTACAATTTTTGTTAATAACTTTTTTTTGTAATTTTTACTACAACAGATCTACTGAGCTTCCTCACACTAATCAATCACCCTGTATATATATATATATATATATATATATATGAGCAATATTTCTACTTTTCGGTGAATTTTGTGGGGAGGGTCCTCGGATTTTCTTCAAATTTTAGTATGTTATTGGACCTATTTAAAAAACGTTATCCTGAGAGTTACAGACCCCTAGGGGCCTTAGAGCCCTAGATAGGGCCCGTCAAAGACCCAAAAAAGGTCGTTTTTGCCGTATATTTGACAGGCTGTATATCGGCTCCCATTTAACCGATTTTCACTTACCAAACGTCATTGTCTTTGTAATTTTAAGTAGTTTTTTCAGTGACAATTTCAAGGCTTTAGTCAATAACCCTGATTTTTGGGACCATTTTAAGTAACGCTAAAAATTTCAAAAAATTACTATTTTCAAAAATTTGTCAAAAATCTAATTTTAATCCGATTTTCATTTTCTGGACGACAGTTTAAAGGTATTAAAAAGGGCTTTAAAATTATATTTTGTGAGTTAGAATCCGTTCAGCAGAAGTGGAGATAAAACAGATTGAAAATAGACATTTTTGTAAAAATGGGGTTTTTACGGATTTTCAAAGTGCTGACACGTTTTGGGGTATATATTAAATTGTACAAAAATTTTTTTACAGGCAGTTTTTTATATAAATAATAACGTTTCATTGGAGATTTTCTTGGCCCGTGCCTCTATCTACCTTATATAACCCTCTAAAAATGAGTATTTTGTTACTCAAATGAGGCAACTTAACAAACAACTTACGGCTTATTTCTATCAATCAGATAGCCTGAAGACTTTATCTATCACAGATTATAAAAGTAGAGATTAAAACCTTTTATTTAAGGGGTCCTACAAACTTCTAGGTAGCCTAGAAGTGCAGTTATGATATTTCAAAGTCTTAACTAAAATCAAAGTATCAATTCTGTGAACGCTACTTTTATAGACTAAGAGCCGCTATAGATGAAATTTGATAATTATTTTAAGCACGATAAAAGCCTAAAACTTAAATAGTAAAACCTAAAAGAAAAGCTATGAACACTTTGCCGTCACTTTTTAGAGGCACACACCTCGACAGTGGCGCATCAAACATTCTACTTATGGAGGGGATAAATAAATTAAAAGGTACTCTCCCTCACTCCCAGAATTATTTTTCTTTATTTTTTAAAGTTATACGTGATTCAAAAATAAGACTCAGTGTAATTTCAACCCGCCTCCCCTGTTTTCCTACCCCCACCATCAAAAAGTTCATTTCTCGTTTTTTATTTTTTTAGGTGGGATGTAATCAATTTTAAAATTTCAAAAAATTCACACGCATACTTGTGGCTTTTACAAAACATGCCTATTTTTTATAGACACGTAGGTTGAGTGACGTAACCTAAAAAAAATTATTTTTTTATTTTTATAAACTTTTAAACGAAAAACTTTTTTTTGGGGATGGCTGTTGGACTATTTTGTTTTAATCTTGTGTATTTTATCAAATGCTATATTTCTAATTTATTTCAGAAGTTTCCGTAAGGTTCTCCATCTTCAAAAATCCAAAAAATTGTTTTTCGAGGGGGTTTTTGGGGGTTTCAACGTATTTCTCCAATTTTTAAATATTCTACAGGACACAGTTACTTCAATTTACATATAACCTATAAAAAACATTAATTTAATCTATTTTGAAGTCTATAAAATAGGGAAAATCACCAAAAATCCCCTAAAAAATAGTTTTTTGGATTTTTTGGTGGTGGGGGAAGGGGGATGGGGGTGGTGTGTTAAAATTACACTGAGTTTTATTTCTTAATAACGTAAAACTTTAAAAAATTAACAAAATTGAATTCTGGGTGTAAGGAAGGGTACCTTTTAATTTATTTATCCCGTTCATAAGTGGAAAGTTTGATGCGCCACTGTCGAGGTATGTGCTTCTAAAAAGTGACAGTATAGTGTTCATACGTTTTCTTTTAGGTTTTAAATAGTTAACAAATTTCACCCATAGCGGCTCTTAGTCTATAAAAGTAGCGTTCACAGAATTGATACTTTAATTTTAGTTAGGACTTTGAAATATCATAACTGTACTTCTAGGCTACCTAGAAGTTTGTGTGAGCCCTCAAATAAAATGTTGTGATCTCTACTTTTCTAATCCGTAATAGTTAAAGTCTTCAGGCTCTCTGATTGATATAAATAGACCGTAAGTTGTTTGTTAAGTCACCTCACTTGAGTAACAAAATACTCATTTTTAGAGGGTCATATAAGGTAGCTAGAGGCCCGGGCCAAGAAAATCTCCAATACGAAGTTATTATTTATATAAAAAGCTACTTCTAAAAAAATTTTGGTACAATTTAATATATACCCCAAAACGTGTCAGCACTTTGAAAATCCGTAAAAACGCGATTTTTACAAAAATGTCCATTTTCAATCTGTTGTATATCCGCTTCTACCGAACGGATTTTAACTCTTGAGATACTGTTTTAAAGACCTTTTTATTACCTTTAAACCGCCGACCAGAAAAAGAAAATCGGATTAAAATTAGATTTTTAACAAATTTTTGAAAATAGCAATTTTTTGAAATTTTTAGCGTTACTTAAAATGGTCCCAAAAATCAAGGTTATTAATTAGAGACTTGAAATTTTCACTGATAAACCTACTTAAAATTATAAAGAAAATAACGTTTGGTAAGTTAAAATCGGTTAACTGGGAGTCGATATACAGCCTGTCAAAGATAGGCTAAAAAGGACCTTTTTTGGGTCTTTGACGGGCCCTATCTAGGGCTCTAAGGCCCCTAGGGGGCTGTAACTCTCAGGATGACGTTTTCTCAATAGACTAAAATTTGAAGAAAATCCGAGGACCCTCCCCACAAAATTCACCGAAAAGTAGAAATATTGCTCATATATATATATATATATATATATATATATATATATATATATATATATATATATATATATATATATATATATATAAGGTTATGGTATTCTTGACTGTATATTTAAATATCAAGCAGTAATTCTTGAGGATGCAGTCAATTTCTGGCCCACAAGACAAAGAAAACTCTTTGACTTACTGTCAAGCTTTCGAATTTATTTTAATTCTTTTTCAAGACATCTGTTGACAAAAATATACAAATATAAAAATTATATACTTACAATTTTCTTAATTACTTACTAGTCGTGAGATTACATTGGAAAAATTAGGAACTTTACTAAAAGGACAATCATGCACATATAAAAATTCATATACGTCATGAAATATGTCACGAAATATATAAAGTGTATATACTTTATGTAGAAGGAAAGTAAAACTAGTAACAATATAAATTTTTATTAGATTTTATTAGTTTGATCTATGAAAAATAAATCAAGTTTAATTAGTCCAGTTAATTTGTCTAAAGTATATATAAATTTTGATGTTGGATTGTATGATAGAAAATCAGATTACGATGTGCTAAATTTTTTGTTGATATGCTAATATGTAACAATAAATGTTACTTGATTTGTCTATATCGGATTTTCTATTTATACATTTTTTATTTTTCTGTATATGTGTCATTTCTATAAATAACCTTTTCTGTTCATTTTTTACCCTCTGTAGGATTGACGCTTGTGAAAAGTTAAATGTATGATTTAAATTAATTGAGTGGTCGGCTAACGCACAAGCTTGCGATTTATTTGTGTTAATATCACTTCTGTGAGAAATTATTCTACTGTGCAATATACGAGAAGTTTCTCCTATATAAACTTTATCACAGTCTGAGCAAGGTATTTGATACACAACTTTTGAACTTTCCTTAGTCGTTAAAGGATCTTTAGTTTTAGTGTATAGTTGTGCTATAGTTTTAACATTTCTAGTAGCAATTTTCATGTTTTCCAATCCTTTAAATAATTTTAGAAGTTTTTGTGTTAAGAATGGAATATAAGGTAAAGATCCAAATGTTTGCGATATTGCTGGTACTAAGGTGTCAACTGTTGGGCTATTATTTATTTCTTGGCTTGTAATGATGGAAGGTGGAGAGGTTGCAGTACTAAAAATTAATTTATTAAGTAGGCCTACCGGATAAGAGTTTTCCAGTAATATGTTTTTTAGTCTCTTCAAACTCTGTTCTCTATATGTTGGATGAGATATTTTTATTACTCTACTTTTTAGTCCCAAAATTAAGTTTATTTTCATTCTTGTAGGATGTTCTGAATAGTAATTTATGAATCTATTGCTAGAAATCGGTTTTCGATACCATTTGACTAGTAAGTAATTAAGAAAATTGTAAGTACATAATTTTTATATTTGTATATTTTTGTCAACAGATGTCTCGAAAAAGAATTAAAATAAATTCGAAAGCTTGACATTAAGTCAAAGAGTTTTCTTTGTCTTGTGGGCCAGAAATTGACTGCATCCTCAAGAATTACTGCTTGATATATATATATATATATATATATATATATATATATATATATATATATATACAAAATGAATAATTTTGGGGAATGCAGTCAATGTGTTTTGGGCTGATTAAAAGTGAAACACTTTGAACTTTTGTCGAGCTTTCGGACAATTTATTTCCTTTATCAAGACAATTGCTCGTGGTTTACAAAATAACTAACATACTTATAAAAAACATAAAAATTCTTTCTAAAAAATATAAATTGTAAACGTAAATTAATTTTGAAATATGTCAAAAAGACATTCTATTATTCATTTTATATATATATATATATATATATATATATATATATATATATATATATATATATATATATATATATATATATATATATATATATATATATTTTAATAAGTACAATTCTCATTTTAATGACCACCTATTTGAAATATCCTCAATAACTTGTAAGTACATATAATTTTATATACATATTTTCATATTGTTTCACATATATAATATAATTGTAGCACCCTGACGATGTTCATAATCATGAACGAAAGCTCGGAATAAAGACTTAAAAGAGTACACTTATCAATTGCTGCATAACCCAATAACCAAAAACTGTATATATATATATATATATATATATATATATATATATATATATATATATATATATATATATATATATATATATATATGAGTTAGTTAGAAGCAACCTACCTTGCTCGTTTTGGTACGAAACCGATCTGTGCCTCTACTTTGAGGCCACGAGATGTCACCTGGTATTTATTGAAAAATACCTACGGCGTCAAACAAGCAGGAAATAATCGCAACTTTATACTTTTTACAAAAGTATGAAAATAATATGTAAAATATTATACGGGAAATAAATATTCTACCCTCGTCTGTGCTGCCATCTTGGGAACGTTTTCGCTGTCTACAGCTCATCAGCCAAGCTCTCAGAACAGACGAAGATGTAGAATATTTCCTCCGTATACCCGAGGCCGTAAGACAGCCATGCAGTCCTTATGGGACTAGCGCAATCTGAGTTAGTTAGAAGCAACCTACCTTGCTCGTTTCGGTTCGAAACTGATCTGTGCCTCTACTTTGAGGCCACGAGATGTCACCTGGTATTTATTGAAAAATACCTACGGCGTCAAACAAGCAGGAAATAATCGCAACTTTCTACTTTTTAAAAAGTATGAAAATAATATGTAAAATATTATACGGGAAATAAATATTCTACCTTCGTCTGTGCTGCCATCTTGGGAACGTTTTCGCTGTCTACAGCTCATCAGCCAAGCTCTCAGAACAGACGAAGATGTAGATGTCCCATAAGGACTGCATGGCTGTCTTACGGCCTCGGGTATACGGAGGAAATATTCTACATCTTCGTCTGTTCTGAGAGCTTGGCTGATGAGCTGTAGACAGCGAAAACGTTCCCAAGATGGCAGCACAGACGAAGGTAGAATATTTATTTCCCGTATAATATTTTACATATTATTTTCATACTTTTTAAAAAGTAGAAAGTTGCGATTATTTCCTGCTTGTTTGACGCCGTAGGTATTTTTCAATAAATACCAGGTGACATCTCGTGGCCTCAAAGTAGAGGCACAGATCGGTTTCGTACCGAAACGAGCAAAGTAGGTTGCTTCTAACTAACTCAGATTGCGCTAGTCCCATAAGGACTGCATGGCTGTCTTACGGTCTCGGGTATACGGAGGAAATATTCTACATCTTCGTCTGTTCTGAGAGCTTGGCTGATGAGCTGTAGACAGCGAAAACGTTCCCAAGATGGCACCACAGACGAAGGTAGAATATTTATTTCCCGTATAATATTTTACATATTATTTTCATACTTTTTAATAAGTAGAAAGTTGCGATTATTTCCTGCTTGTTTGACGCCGTAGGTATTTTTCAATAAATACCAGGTGACATCTCGTGGCCTCAAAGTAGAGGCACAGATCGGTTTCGTACCGAAACGAGCAAGGTAGGTTGCTTCTAACTAACTCAGATTGCGCTAGTCCCATAAGGACTGCATGGCTGTCTTACGGCCTCGGGTATACGGAGGAAATATTCTACATCTTCGTCTGTTCTGAGAGCTTGGCTGATGAGCTGTAGACAGCGAAAACGTTCCCAAGATGGCAGCACAGACGAAGATAGAATATTTATTTCCCGTATAATATTTTACATATATATATATATATATATATATATATATATATATATATATATATATATATATATATATATATATATATATATATATATATATATATATATATATATATATAAAAATAAATAAGCAAAATCATTGGCTAATACTCGTAAAGTGAATGTGAATTTAGTTGGAAATATATAAAATGATGAAGGATCATCATTCCATACATTTCTGTGCAACTATATACACCGGTGTTTCGGCCTATTTGGGCCTCGTCAGTATAGTGTAGCAAGTTAAAAAAGTTGTTTGTTAACTTGTAAAAGGATTACTACAGGAGCAAGGTTACCAATTTTGGTCAGGTTGTTAGAAGACCCGCAGTCGCAAGGCTACAACTAACATTGCCAAGGAGGTAAAGCTACCTGAGGAAATGAAAAGCCATTACATTATTAAATAAAATGATGTTGGATAATCGAGTACAAATATAAAAATAAATAAGCAAAATCATTGGCTAATACTCGTAAAGTGAATGTGAATTTAGTTGGAAATATATAAAATGATGAAGGATCATCATTCCATACATTTCTGTGCAACTATATACACCGGTGTTTCGGCCTATTTGGGCCTCGTCAGTATAGTGTAGCAAGTTAAAAAAGTTGTTTGTTAACTTGTAAAAGGATTACTACAGGAGCAAGGTTACCAATTTTGGTAACTTATATAATTTAGCCTTGCGACTGCGGGTCTTCTAACAACCTGACCAAAATTGGTAACCTTGCTCCTGTAGTAATCCTTTTACAAGTTAACAAACAACTTTTTTAACTTGCTACACTATACTGACGAGGCCCAAATAGGCCGAAACACCGGTGTATATAGTTACACAGAAATGTATGGAATGATGATCCTTCATCATTTTATATATTTCCAACTAAATTCACATTCACTTTACGAGTATTAGCCAATGATTTTGCTTATTTATTTTTATATTTGTACTCGATTATCCAACATCATTTTATTTAATAATGTAATGGCTTTTCATTTCCTCAGGTAGCTTTACCTCCTTGGCAATGTTAGTTGTAGCCTTGCGACTGCGGGTCTTCTAACAACCTGACCAAAATTGGTAACCTTGCTCCTGTAGTAATCCTTTTACAAGTTAACAAACAACTTTTTTAACTTGCTACACTATACTGACGAGGCCCAAATAGGCCGAAACACCGGTGTATATAGTTGCACAGAAATGTATGGAATGATGATCCTTCATCATTTTATATATTTCCAACTAAATTCACATTCACTTTACGAGTATTAGCCAATGATTTTGCTTATTTATTTTTATATTTGTACTCGATTATCCAACATCATTTTATATATATATATATATATATATATATATATATATATATATATATATATATATATATATATATATATATATATATATATATATATATATATATATTGTTATATTTCTATTTGATATGAAAATTAAATTTTGATAATTATAAACAGAGTTCAATTTAATATAAAATATTTTTAATTTTCTCAACCTCGGGCATATAAATTTAGAACAACCTGTATACAACAAATTGTTATATTTAATTTTAAGAAGTGATTAGAATAAGCGTACGAAACTCGGAACAATGTGCTTAGATAAACAAAGTGAATGACGCGTACCATTATCGTTCTTCTCGGAAGGTCGATCATTAGCCTATGCTAAATAAAACTCAGTGAAATAGATGATAGTTCATTATCGTTTTTCGCGGAAGGTTTCGATCATTAGCCTATGCTAAATAAGACTCATTTGAAAGAGAGAATAGGTCATTAAAATTTGTAAATAGTTAGAAAGTATTTTAGAATGGGAATTAAATATTTTCTTTTGAAATCCATTAAGCATATTTAGAAAGATTAAAAATTGGTTTTGAGGAATATTACGAATGAGAGTTGGTGGTGGAAGATTGATTTGTGAATCTGGAAGGGATATTTAGAAAGTAGGGGAATGGATGACAAAGTGAGAGCAGAATGTTTTGAGCTGTCGAGAAGTGAAGTCGAGTAGTAGACGGTAGTGTTCGAGGAGTGAGATAGCCGGTGTAGTTCCGTGAGTGTGGAGTATCTATCGTGGAACGAGAAGTAGGCCAGGTCGAGAGTAAAAGAACCTCCTTGAGCCCAGAGTGTCCCGGTAGCTGATAGCAGTTTCGAAAAAGGTAGAACACAGCATCACGACAAAAGCAGGAACGAGAGCTATTCGAGCTAGTTTTTCAAAGGAGAACATCACTGGAAGCCAGGACGAGGTTTGATCGCAGCCAAGGATAGCAGGAAAGGGTTTTGTGTGAGGACATTTTCAGTTCACCAGGAAAAGGTCAGTCTCATTTGTTTGGACATGAATGTATGGGTTTTTCGTATTAAATTCCACATAAAAAATTGAATAACAATCAATAATATCAGAAAAGCTTCATCAAACTTAAATAGAGTTGTTCCTAATAACTCCTAATAGTTAAATGTTAATAAAAACTTTCAATTGAAAACCAAAAGGAAATAAGATTCCCATTTGTAAATGTTATGTTTAAGAATAATAAGAAATAGCAAATATTAAGCATTGATTGCCTTTTAAATAAAATAAAAAATATTTTGATTATAATTGTAACCCATATGTGTATTTTTTTTACTCTTTTCTTTTCTATCCCGATTAGGAACCATTAAGAAATATTTAGAAGCCACGGAAGTAAGTAATTAATTTATAATTCGCCCTGAGATTGAAAACATATTGATATGTGATCTGGTTAATTAATTGGATTAGTATTAATACATTGATTAAATTAAGTAACATATAAGAATATTATCTCATATCAATAATCAAGATCACATCAACTGTCGTCCAACGTGGAAAGCATTGTAAAGTATTTTGAGTGGCAAATTTGAAGGATAGAAAGAGTAAAGCCGGTATTTGAAAATTTATATGCCTGTGGTAAAAAGTGAGATACTTACATTTGATAACATAAAATTTTAGATCTCTTTAGGTACAAATTTTACATAACTGATTTAATATTTTATTTTTACGATATTTACATTTGATATATTTATTGACAATTTATAATATTTGGGTAAAAAAAAAAGTCGTATTGGTAACATACTAGTAAAATTTCATATTTGGCGGGGATAATACTTCTTGAAAACAAATGTCTGTGACAAGAAGCCAAAGCAAGGATAACAAAAAACAAAAAGAACATTCAGACCAAGAAGATATTTTAGACACGACAATCATGGCATCAGAACAGCAAGAATTATCAGGAATAGATAAACTATTACAACTGATGCAACTCCAGTCACAAAAACTGGATGACAATCAAAGAGAAACAAAACAAGCAATGGATGAAGCAAAAAGGACGATGGATGAAAATCAACGTGAAACGAAACAAGCCATGGAAGAAACATCAAAGAAAATGGATAAAGTGGATCAAAAAATGGATGAAACACAGCAAAAAATGGATGACAATCAAAAAGAAACAAAACAAGCAATAGAAGAGAATAATAAGTAAATAGAGGAACGCATAGAAAAGTATGAAAAGGAAATAAAAGGATGTTTGACAACAATGAAAAACGAGATAGAACAGCAAGAAATGAAAATTAAAGATCACATGCAAGAACAAGAAATAAAAATGAAGGAGTTAACGAATTGCCAGAAAAAAGAAATGGAAAGTTTGGAAAACAAGTTGGAAAATGCTATTCAAGTAGACAGAGAAGAAGTGGAAAAAAGAATCACAGAAATAGAAAAACAAGTCACGGAAAACAGGACGCAACAGAATGTCGGAGAAAGAAGAGAAATGGTTATACATAGCACAGATGACGTGAAGATAAGGTTTGGCGGGGATGTAAGAAGATTACACCCAGTGCCGTTCATAAATAGCCTGAAAAAGAAAATACAGCACATCGGAAATTTCGATACAGCAAAAGAAACTATCAGAAACCATCTCAAATATGAAGCAAGCCTATGGTTCGATAGTAAAGAAGAAGAATTCGGCAATTGGCAACAATTTGAACAAAAATTTTTGAATTATTTCTGGGGAAAGGTCCAACAATTGGAAATTAACAAGGAATTGCAAAATGGGAAATACAATGATAGGATGGGTGTATCAGAAAGGACATATGCTTTGCAAATTTACAATAATGCAAAACATTTACAATATAATTACTCATCGGAACAATTAGTCGAACTGATTGCAAGACATTTCGAGGAAACGCTGGAAGACCATATCACATTGCAAAATTACAAAGACATAGATAGTTTATGCCAATTCCTACAAATAAGAGAATCACGTCTAAGAGAAAGAAAATCAAGAAGGTCGCGAGAAGATTACAGGCCCCGAGAAACACAAGATTACCGAGATAGAAATCAAAATAGGAGGGACTATACAAGACGAGATTTTAATCCCAGAAGGGAAAACGAAAATAGAGACAACGGAAGAGGAAATTATGAACAAAGAAATAGGCAATGGAATGAGGACAGAAATCGAGAATACCAGAATAGAAACACCACACGCTCAAATCAAGAAAACAGAAATAATGGTAGACAAAATGAACAGGGATATCGAGAAAACCGAAACAGATCCGACAGACCAAGAGAAAATAGAAGAGAAGTAAATAATACCCAGACAGATGAATATGACGGAGAGAGACATTATGACGAAAATATAAACAACGATGAGCAACCGGCGTCTTTTCACGACGGCGCTCACTAAAAACCAAAAATCAAACAGGAATCTTTTGTCACCCCAAGGAGTTTATTAAATTGGCAGGAAACAACGAAAAGAAAAATGGAGTTAATTTAAAATTTGTGGATGGATTTATCAACGAGAAACCAATTAAAATTATGATAGACACTGGATCTGAAATAACATTGGTCAACAGAAAACTAATAGAAGAAGTTAACTTAACAAATTTAATTTATAAAATACCTAGGGTAAATTTAGTGGGCGAAAACAAACGGACATTGGCAACTATAAATGAAGGCATACGAGTAATGGTACGACTGGGCAAGAATATGTATGCACTACAATGTGTAATAATGCCGAACATGTCACATGACATGATAGTAGGAGTGGACGAATTGGCAGAAAAACATGTAGTGATAGATTTTAAAAATAATACGATGAAACTAACAGAAGAAAAAGAAAAAGAACAGGACAAGGAACATGAGAAACAAAATACGGACGAATCAGGTAAAGAACAAACAGTGGAAATGAATTTGGCAGCGAAGCAAGGACAAAGAAGAAAAAGGAGAAAAGGTCAGAAAAAGATAAAAGAAAATGAAACCTGTGGCTCCTCAAAAGAAGAGTTGAGCCCAGAAGAAGAAAATTTGAGAGTATCAGAAACAAAGGAAACCTGGGATTCCTCAAAAGAAGAGACGGGCTCAGGAGAAGAAGAAATAAAGCTAAAAAATGAAAGTGAAAAGAATATGATTGAAACAGTGGTATTTGAAGAGGAGGTATATGCAAACGAGGATGCAGAATGCACGGTAAACATGTGTGAAGAATCTGAGAAAAAAGACAGAAAATTGATATGTGGAGAAGGGAAAGAAAAAGAATTGCGGTTGATGTTAAGAAACTACGAAAATTGGATCAATGAGGAAAACAGAGTGGCTAAAAAGTACGAACATTCATTTGAGGTGAAAAACTTGGGAAATTTTCGATCAAAGACTTACCCGATTCCATACAAGTATCGACAAGAGGTGAAAGAAGAAATAAATAAAATGTTGGAAGATCAAATCATCGAAAGATGTGATTCACCGTATGTTAACCCGATTGTGATAGTAAAGAAAAGCAGTGGAGAATTGAGATTATGTTTAGATGCCAGGAATATCAACCAGCACACTGTATCACAATATGAATCACCTCTAAACATCGAGGCCATTTTTGGAAGAATCACCGGGTCACACATATTTTCGAAAATTGACTTAAAACACAGTTTTTGGTTGATACCGTTAGCTGAAAAGTGTAGAAACTACACCGCTTTTTCTATTGATGGTATTGTCTACCGGTTTAAGGTAGTGCCGTTTGGATTGCAGAGTGCTTGTGCTGCACTCGTCCGAGCTCTACATACCATTTTGAATCGCCACGAAGATTTCATAGTTCATTATATCGATGATTTATTAATTTTTTCACAAGATACTCAGAGTCATATGAAACACATAGAAATAATTCTGGAAGAATTGGACACAGCGGGATTGAAATTAAACATTGAAAAATGTCAATTTTTTCAAAAAGAAGTCATTTATTTGGGTTTTCAATTGGACACCAAAACAGTAAGATTATCCGAAGACAGAGTCAAGCTCATAGATGAATACCCAAGACCAAGGAATTTGAAAACATTGAGAGGTTTTCTTGGCACGATTAATTATTTTAAAAAACTGATTCCCGATTTGAGCCAAAAGGAAATCCCTCTGATAAAGTTGCTTAAAAAAGGAATAAAATGGAATTGGAAAGAAGAACAGGAGGAAGCTTTCGAAACATTAAAACGAGAATTCGCAAAAGGAACGAAAATATACCACCCCATTTACAATTTACCTTTTATACTCCGAACTGATGCGTCCATACAAAAATTTGCAGGAGTTCTGTCTCAAATACAAAACGACCAAGAAGTGCCGATATGTTTTATATCGCGAGTGACTAAAACACATGAGAGAAAATATAGTGTTACAGAATTGGAGTTTGCCAGTGTACTATATTGCGTAAACAAATTGAGGTTTTACTTATTGGGAGCAAAATTCACAATCGAAACAGACCATGCAGCTTTAGTACATATCATGAAGAATAGATTAGTAAATAATAGAATACATAGAGGCATTCTATTATTACAGGAGTATGATTTTGAGTTCCGATATATAAAAGGAAAAGACAACATAATAGCCGACGCTCTAACACGGGATGAGGACACGGGAAAAAAGGAAACAATTACTCTACAGGTGGGACTAAATAGATTAATACAAGAAGAAGGGATATATTCGTTAAATGAGATAAGGACAAACCAAGAAGACCTAGAGGAAAGAGAGAAAAGAAGAGCGGAAGTAGAAAATGACATATATTTTAAGAGAATAGACGGAAAGGAACTATATTTAGTGACACAGACATTGGCCGAAAAGATAATAAAGAAATTACATGAGGACAATGGGCATATCGGTAGCAGAAAAGTTTGGCTCGTTTTTAGGGAAAATTACATCAGCCGACAGGATTACCGCATTGCAAAGGAAATTACCCAGAAGTGCGATGTATGTCAAAAATATAAGAGTCGGAATTTCAAAAACGAAAATGTTGCCAAAAATATTGAAGCCCGAAACAAACTAGACATTGTAGCAATAGATATGTTAAGCGATCTAATTATGACCACTAAAAGGAACAAACATATTCTGGTAATGGTGGATGTGTTTTCAAAATACGTAAAATTATATAGTTGCCGCACCACAAAGGGGGAGGAGATATTAAGAAAAATCGACAATTTTATAGCCATAGTAGGAACACCAAAAAAGATTCTACTGGACAATGCAACGTATTTCCGAAATGATCGTTTCAAGGGACAACTTCGAGAACGAGGAATAGAGACAAATTTTGTCAGCATCAGGCATCCACAGAGTAATCCTTCGGAACGATTCATACAGGAAGTGACGAAATTTCTTCGCATTGCAACAGATGGTCAACATCGCCACTGGGACAGGAAAATGGCGGAAATAGAAAGGTATCTAAATACAATTCCGAGCACAGTAACAAAAGAGACCCCAGAATACATCATGAAGGGTGTATTGCCGATAAGGCCATGGGAAGACCAAGAGCCAAAAGAATATCAACAGGTGATTGAAACCGTACAGAGAAGATTACGGCGAAGCAACGAAAAATATATCCAAAGACAGGAACAAAATAGAAAAAGAAGACCAGTGACTTTCCAAAAGGGTGAAAAAGTACTCGTGAGGGCATTACGAGTATCAAATCTTCCTGGGGGCATTTGCGCAAAGTTGATGCCTGTTTTCGAAGGCCCGTACATCGTGAATAATGAAAATGGGATAAATAGTTATGAGTTGAGGCACTGTAACAACTAGCTGATGATTTTCTGTTGGAGTGAATGAAAAGGGAGTGGTAAACTCCAACAGAAGTAGTAAAAAGAAGAAGATCTACTTAATGTAGCCAAAGGACAAAAATGTGTGGCTTCTCCGTTGAAGAAGCTGGAGTAACTAAAATACAACTTTGTAGTAGTATTTGTATGGAAGGATGCCAAGACAAAGAATATCGAATTGATACAGGACTAGAGATGAGAAATCATTAATAGATAGATATAACTTGAATGGCTAGCTAAATATATATGAGAAGGGCCACTTGACACTCAAGGAAGGATTCGGCCAATTTGCACGGCTATTTTTGGCCAGACAATAGATTAAAGGAAGTGACAATGATGGCTCGAAAAGAAGATATGAAGATAATGTTCAGAAAATAGATAGAGTAAATATAATAATATACTGAAAATAGAATGAATTTTTGGGCGCCAGAAGAAGGATAACTAGGTTAACGCTCTTCCAGGTATTCTACGCTGCTATAGAGTATGTTAAATTTGTAGTACAAGTATGTGAAAAGTTATTAAAGATTATTAAATTATAAAATATACTACTAAAAATAAAGGAGTAATAAGAAAAAAAAAATCACAATAAATGTATATTTATTGAATGTAACTACTAGATCTTTTTAACAATCTCTGAGTTAGGACAAGTAACTAGTGTGTAACTCTAACATGACAGGAAAAAGTGATACTAGTGAAAGTCAATTACAAAATCATCATACAACTATGATCTAAGAATACTCTTTATAAGGTTAGAAAAACTGACTACGGGTACCTCTAATACAGGAAGTACAACTTACAACTAGGTTAGTAGAACCCTCACCAAATAATAATTGTACGTTTATAATACGTACACCTTAATTAAATACTACCTGATACTATATATAACATATAAATACCTCACTGTGAGTGGGACAGGCACAAGCCTTATTGAATAAATAAACCTACGAGTGGATACACAGATCCTTTTCCTAACTCGTGGTTTATAATAGTAATAATAACAAGTGAAACCAAAAACTAATCTGAGGGATTAGAATCCAGAAGTTCATATGAATTTAATAAATTAAAGTTAAAGTTAAATAAAGTTAATAAGTTAAAGTTAAGTAAAGTTAATAAGTTCAAGTTAAATAAAGTTAATAATTACAATTTTGACTAATATGTGAAGTTAATTTTTAAAAATTTAATTAAACATATACTAAAATAATGGAATGAGTTTAAATAATTATACAAAAGTGGAACACAGCCTAAAAATAATCAAGATAAGAGTACCGACTACTATTATCAGGGAAAATATCTGAGCTCAGAAATTTATACCTTTATAGATTGCAGAGTGTTGGGGAACGCTATCAATTAAATATTATGTTGTAAAGAAAAAAAAACCTATAAAAAATATAAAGCAGGAAAAATGTGTGTGCAATTGAACTATAAAAAAAAATGTACTAAATATCACAAAACCAGTCTGTCTTTAATAAGAGCACAGTAAATGTTCCCAAACAAACCACTCTTTCCTAATCTTGAAGTTGATGTAATGAGCACCCAAGGGTGCTAACTCTCGCTAGCAGCTGTCCTGCTGGAGGTACAGGAGAGGAAGACTGGTAGAAAGCAGCTGAAGGTACTCAAAACTGTTGGAAAGCAGCTGGAGGTACTCAAAAAAAAGAAAATGTGGAAATAATCCAGGCTGGTCGCCTATTGATTGTTTCTCTCTGTGTGGTCTGGCCTTGGTGTTGTTGTAGGGTGGCTTTAAGATTTCATGGTAGGTGCTAAAAAAAACACAGTGTGGTGTTACTACCAATCTACCAATGTCAAAAAAAAAGAAGCAAGAGATACGAGGAGGTGTTTTTATTCCTGTGGGAATAAGAAGAAATAGGTCATTAAGTCCAAAAACTTGAATGACTAGACAGCTTGACCTTTTATCAGGTTGCTATCAGATGACCTTGGTCAAATAACACAAGTAATTTCCAATTGAAATACAAAATATAATTACTGTGAAAGAATATTTTATTATAATATATACACCGGTATATAGATATATTATACAAGGATGAAATATAGTAAGACTAAGCGATGGATACTTATTTGATCATCGTTCAAAAGATAGGAGTTCTGTAGACTTGAAAGGAATATAAAAAATGGAGTTTAAATTAGCTCTATTTTCCAACTGGAAGCACAAATTAACAACGAATATTGAATTATCTCTAGATGAGTTTGATCCATGAAAATAAAACATAAAAACCATGAAAATAGACTATGTGAAACTTAGTTAGCAAATGTCAAGGACTTCCAAAATGGCTGAATAAAATACTTAATAAAATGTGTATTTACCGGGGTAGAACTCATTGGATATAGTATGCTCTAAAATTCTTCAAATCCACTGCTGCTGGATAACTTCACTATACTTTTATTGTAATATTTAATCAATTTGGAACTGAGAATTAGAGGTGAATAATTGAGTCTAATGACCCCGCACACTACGATTCAGACCGAACACTCGAGAAACAATGGCAATCCAAGGCTCACGTTCACAGCTGAATCCTTCGTACCCCTCTACTAAGCATTGGCTGTCAAAGTGGGGAAACCAATGTTGCCACGTTTTAAATGTGACGTCATCAAGCATTTAAAAATTCTGAGATGGGTTTAAGTTCTATTTGAATAAACATTGAAAGAAAATAATTCTGAAAATAATTAAATAATATTTTGGATAGTTAAATAATATCTTCCCATCAATAATCGATTCTATAAGGGGCGGAACGTCACATTCCCTTTCAACCACCAGAAAAAAAATTTTATTTAAAAAAAAATTTTTTTTTTTTTTTTTTTCAAAAATATTAAACTAGAGTAGTAGTGCTTAGTGTATCATTCCCCGTTGATTCGCAAGATTACAAATAATCACCACTAATAATCAAGGGAAAGTAGGATGGTCACTGCAGCAAATAACGGAAATTGCAAAATATGACCCGAAGTCCTAGTAAAAGTGCTAAAGATGAGACATAATTTATAATGACAAATAAGTGTCGAATTGGCAGTAAATCCAAAGTTGAACTATCCATGGACATCAGATTTATAAGGAGTATATCCAAGGACGAACAACCAGGCAAAGGTGAGAGCCAATTCATACCATAACGCAAGTACATATACTAAAGTCACCAATGAAATCAATAACTATAATAAGTGAAGAATCAAACACTCAATCCTAAATTGGACTAGCAATGGACACCAGATTCGTAATAGCATATCCAGAGAAGAACAACTAGGAATATTTATAGAATAATTTTCACCAATACCAACTAATATAAATAGTGAACATACCAAAGGAATGCAAACACATTAACCAAAATAAATGTGGAATCAGACACTCAATCCAAAGTCAGACTATCAATGGACAACAGATTCACAAAAGCATATCCAATGAAGAACGACCAGGAAGATTTATGGACCAATTCACATCCATACTAAATCATATAAATAAATTAGGTCTACGTACACCCACATCCGGTAATACGAACCTATACAACCAAATAAACAAAATAAGTGAAGAATCGGACACTTAATCCAAAATCGGACTAGCAATGGACACCAGATTTATAGGAGCATATCCAAAGAAGAACGATCAGGAAGATTTATGGACCAATTCTCACTAATACTAAATAACTAACTAAATTAGCTCTAGATCTACCCTCATCCGGTAATATGAGCCTATCGAACTAAATAGTAAAAATAAAGGATGAACTTATAAGTTCTATGACTCCATGGTAAATACAAAATATGACGGGAACGAGCTCCCAATCTTTCATAAGACTGTATATTCATGTGAACATACATAGGATTATCCAAGAGATATTCCTGAATCTAAGCAACAATTAATGCCTAAGGAAAGAAGAGGGAATCTACTAAAAAGAAAATCAATAATTTGTCCCAGTGGGTTAATCACTAACATTACGACTCTACGTCTATGGAAAGTCAAGCATCTATATACTATGAACTAAGAGACATAAAATAAGCAAACTAGACTTCCCTATTATCGTGTGAAAATGTGCCTGGAATATTTGGAACAATTGCACAAGAATGGTTAGGAAGTGTTGTACACCATTTCCCAACCAGAAATATTATCATGGATAAACATCTGCCTACTCTGACAAGAAAGACATGGATTACGAAATCGGATAGCAGTGATCAGTTGCTGAACTTCGAACCCACGTATTCACCAACTTTGAGCATTAACAGACTAGTTCATAAGAAGAAATATGAAGGACTCAAGAATTCATTTATAAATCAAAATTCCAAATTCATTCCAGAATCATCCTGTGGAGGAAGTAAGAATCCGAATTAATATAAAGTATTTAAGGTACCTGTGACAAATATCAATAAAGTAACCCAATAACAAATTAACAACCACAACTTCTTTCCAATATGGCAAATCCAATGACATGATATAAAAACAATAAGAAAAAAATAATAGGTATGTAATCAAATATCCAAGATATAACACATAATCTAAGATATGGTAGTGTAACATAGTTCCATCTATATTAAGCAAGAATACTTGTATGAGCCCACACATCCAAATATCTTAATATATAATAATCAACAGCCCTTTTATTCTGAGAGGTTGAGTACAAAACTAAAAGTACAAGTGGAGGTTATTAACTTGGTAATACTACTGGCTGGATTAGTATTTGAGAATATTTGTCGATAATGACTCAAATGCAATCTATAATACAAAAAAATAATAATAAACTCATACAAGCGGTATTACACAAGAATTCGGTACCTAATAACTAATACGTGAGAAATCATCAAGCCATGCCGAAGGATAAAAATTGCTATGGTCAGGCATTATCTGGTGATTAACAATTTAAACTAAAATACTATACCATAATAAAACTAATTAAAGGCAAACACAGGAAGATATTAGCTTAAACAACCCTGTTAAGCTAATCTTCTTCCGATGAAGTTGAAGAATCCACATCGTCCATGGTGTTGTCAGGCAGTAAATCCTTTACATGAAATTGACCAATTCGCTTATTAGTCGAATTGTCCTTTAATTCATAAATCAAAGGAGATATTACCCTTGAGACAGTACATGGGACATATTTCTGGCAAAACTTTGCAGAAATGGCATCACCCTTATTGGATTTGACAAAATTGCGCTTTAAGACTCGATCACCAACAAAGAATCGCAGATCTCGTTTCCTCAAATTATAGTGCTGCTGGTTCCTTAGGGAAGAAGTTTTTAACTTCTTCCTAATGTCTGCGAAAATATGAGGTAACGTCTGGAGATCATCTAAGCGATGAAGTTTCTCAGATATTTGAGGAAGATTTTCGGAATTGTCTGAAATTACACCAAAATAATCACCTGATAAAGCCACATTCCTACCAAAATTCAAATATGCTGGAGAGCACTGGGTAACTTCATGGACAGAAGTCCTTATGGCTTGAGCTATGGAATGAATATATTGATCCCAAGCTCTGTGATCAGGGTAAGTATAGGACCTTAGAGCTGTGACAATACTGCGATTTACTCTCTCAGTATGATTTGCTTGTGGATGGTAGGCAGCATTATAAAAGGTCTTTTGAACCTTATATTTAGCTAGAAGATCTTTAAAGGCCTTCGATACAAACTGAGGACCGTTGTCACATGACACAATTTGAGGAACACCATACACCAAAAAGACTTGTTCCTCCAAATATTTTAAAATTGCTGGAGTTGTGGCCTGGCGAAGGGGACAAACTAAAGGAAATTTAGTGAAATAATCCACAACTACCAGGCAATAGGTATTACCCTTGTAACTCCGAGGATAAGGTCCAATGAGATCCATTGAGATCATCTGCCAAGGAAAATTTATGTTCCTGAAGGAACCCATAAGTCCAGCCTGTGGTAGGTTACTTGGTTTACAAGTAGCACAAACCATGCATTTAGAAATGTACCTTTTTATAGACTTCCGCATACCAGGCCAATAATATAATTCGGCAATACGGTGATAAGTCTTATAAAAACCAAAATGACCCGCCGTAACTTCATCATGAAACATATGCAGAATATTTTCCCTATTTGGCGTAGGTACAACTATTTTCCACTCCGACATATTGGATAAGGACTCTATCGGACTTAAGATGTGTTTGTACAGAATATTATTCTCTACCTTAAAATCAGGATATTTTTGTGGGTCTTGAGTGACCCTATCAATCATATTCTGATACCACATATCAGGACTTAAAGAGGACAGATCTAGGACATTAATATCATGGACACGTGAAAGAGCATCTGCGACCACTACCCCCGTTTGCCTTTCTATGGACAATCTTATATGAATAGGCAGCCAGTTTGCATATCCATCGAGAAAGCCTCTGTGAAGGGTTTTTCATACTATGAAGCCATACTAAGGAACTATGATCAGTAATTATAGTGAAATTACGACCTTCCAGATAATAACGAAAAGCTTCTAACCCATGGATGATAGCTAAGAGTTCTTTCTCCGTAGTTGAATAGTTTTTCTGGGCCTTGTTCAACTTCTTACTAGTGTACGCTATGGGGTGTTCGGAGCCATCTTTCAACTGAAATAATACGCCTCCAGAAGCTGTATTAGAGCAATCTGTCATTAGATAAAAATGCTCATCAAAATTAGGTGACATCATAACCGGAGCGCTCGTTAAAGCATCTTTAACGCGCCTAAAAGCTTCGTCAGCCTCAGGAGTCCAAGTAATGGTCTGTCCCTTTTTCCTGTTCTTCAAAAGATCAGTAAGAGGTGACAACAAAGTAGAGTAGGACGGTACAAATCGCCGATAATAGCCACACATTCCCAATATCCTACGGACTTGGGTGGTGGTCTTTGGTATAGGAAAATTTTTGATAGCAACTATTTTCTCAGGATCAGTCCTCAGCCCCTGGTTATCCACAACATAACCCAAGAACTTAAGACTAGGGCGACAAAACTGACATTTATCCAGATTGACCGTTAGATTAGCTTCCTTAAGACGTAAAAATAACTTATCTAAAATTTCCATATGAAGGGAAAAATCAGGAGTGACAACCAAAATATCGTCTAAATAATAGAAAACATAGGGCTCTAACGGTGGACCAATGACTAAATCCATCAGACGACACATTGTCTGAGGAGCAGAAACAAGACCGAAAGGCATGGTGACAAACTGGAATAATCCTTTACCACTGACAGCAAAAGCAGTATACTTCTTGCTCTCTTCACTCAGTGGGATCTGTAGGAAGGCCTTAGACAAATCAATAGAAGAGATGTATTTGGCATTCTGAAGTTTGCTCAAAATCACATCTATTCTGGGGATAGGATAAGCATCCCTGTTAGTTGTGATACTGTTTAGTTTTCGACCGTCAAAGCAGATCCTGAAGGATCCATCCTTCTTCTTCGTTAACCAGAGCGGAGAACAGTAGGACGATGTTGAAGGTTCTATGATATTTAAAGCAAGCATCGAATCTACTTCCTTTTCTAAATCTGCCTGCCAGGCTTGAGGTATGGGGTACTGATATAATCTGAAAGGAGTGGGATTTCCCACTTCGATAGTGTGAGAGATTAACGACGTACGACCTAGTTTGTCTTTTGAAGAAAGAGTAGTAAATTTAGAGATCATACTCTCTAATTGCCTTTGTTCAGAGCTTGATAAACTAGCAAAATCGTGAATAGCACTAAGGGTAGATAAATTAAATTCAGATATGGAAAAAGAAAAATCAGAACAACTTAAGGTACTATTGAAAGCATTGAAAAAGTCCATACCTAAAATTATAGAATTCTGCACGGAAGGAATAACATAAAATGTAATTTCCCTACATAAATCTGCCACTGTGATTTTAATTTGGAGTTTGCCCGTAATGGACTGAACTGTACCATCTGCAGTAGATACTTGCAAAGATGAAATGGGCATAATGGGAATACTAGAATTTTTTCAATAAATTTAACGAATGTGCCCCTATCAATGAAATATTAGAGCCACTATCTAACAAAGCTAAACACGATTGTCCTAAAATTTGAATAGGAAGATATGGCCTATTATCATTTTGTTTCCGAACTAATAACGAATTAATATCTAGATCTAAAGTATTTGGTTGTCTACAACCGTTATATGGAACTAACCCAGACGTATCATCATCATTAACAAAACTAGAATCTAATATAGATAATGGAACCACATTACTATCACAATTATTATTGTTACGTTGAACACTACCAATCAAAGAAGCGTTTGTAAATGACCATCTGTGATCATTTGAATCAAGCGAATCTAACGTATTATCTATAGAAATAAATTTCTGGTTTAATTTTGTTTTGTGGTGTGTGCTGCTTTCTTGAACGACACCCCTTTCCCTTTTCGTGAAGATGGGTTTGGGTTGCTGGATGTGCTTGGTCCAGCAGTTTCGTTTGACGATGGGGTTTGATTCCCTGATTGGATGTTGGACGGAGAAACGTTCAGGGGACGGACCTCCGACGTGTCGTTTCCCGAACACTTAGAACAGTTTCTTTTAAGGGTGTTCTCTCGGCCACAACCATGGCAGAAAATACGATTTTGAGGAATCCCACAATTGTAAAATGGGTGACCAGGCTGATCACAATTCCAGCAGACAAGAGAACTAACAACCGAAACATTATGTTCATGACCCTTATTTAGCCAAGAACGTTGCCTAAAGGAAGTTGGCTGAGAAGAAGAGTTAGAAGAGGATCGAGATGTGGATGGAGGTTGAGAAGACCAGGATAACGTTTCCTCCAAACGTTTGCATTTTATAGTAAGGTCATCAATGTTCTGAATGTCCATAAGAGCTAATTGTTGATGATAAAAGGGCAATAGACATTTAAGGATGATTTTAATTTTAGCTAAATCTGACAAAGGAGTGTCTAAACGACTACACATACCTAATATAGTATTAATAAACATAGTAACAGATTCCCCAGGTTTCTGCTTATGATTCTTAATTTGATCTAATAAATCATCCTGGAATGAATACGGAAGAAAATCCGACTTCAACTTTTTAATCAGATCAGACCAACAAGAAAAATTACCCCTGTTATTCATAAACCATGTAAAAGCGGTCCCGGTGAACAACTCAGCAGAAGCAGCAAACAACTCCTCTTCAGAAACACCTCTAGATATTCGAAGACATTCAACCCTTTCTAAAAATGACATCACATCAGTGTGCTGTTTTTCACCTGAAAATGAAATACCCCATTTGTGTACTTGAACAGGTTTGGAGTACGTAAAGCTAGGTACATTGACTGAAGCATTAGGAGTAGAGGTAGCAATGGGGTTAACTCTAGAATCAAGTTCACCCTCTAGTGTTAATATTTTAAGAGAAACAGACCTCTTGAACGGTTCCTGTTCTTCAGAAGGACAGTGTAGCAAGTGTACACGGGCAGAAATATGGCCTAGACGAGATGTTAATCGCGCATACTCTGTATCCTTTACAGTTCCCCTAAACTTTTCGATTTTTTTAGACAAGCTGTCCAATGTTTCAGTGATTCCTTTTTGTTGTTCCTCAAAAGGAAGGGATACAGCTGAAATTTGGAGAAAACTTCTATTGCCAGCTTCTTGTTTCAAAGCACCTCTCAAAAGATTGCGTTTTTTATCGACAGTTGTCGACTCCTCTGGCATTATGTCCCGAATCTTTAATTCATAATCCAATTCATCCACCAGAAGATGTTCAGCTTTAAAAGCACACATGATGAGAGCAAAGTTATTGACAAATAGTCCAAAGAACAGAAATATGAAAAATATGAAAATATGAAAGTTTGCACGCAAAATATATATAATATAAACCGAGAAAATATCAGCAACACACCAACAAAATCAAAATAGCCAGCAAAAAAAAATATATATATAATGCAGTATATAATCTAATAAATAAGATCAAATAAATATATAAGATCAAATAAATGGATAAATAATCCAATAAATATTGTATACTCAAGTAAACCTACTACCTAAATACTGGAAGTAAATTTTTTTATTTATATGTAACTTACCACCACTCTAGAAAAAATATATATCTATAATAATAATAATAATAATCAACACTTAGTTGTACCTCCAACTATACCACTATTGACTGAAGAAATAAAATTGTTATATGAATTATATTATTAATAGCAATATTAAATATAAGTTCCCAATAAAAATTCAAAATCTAACCCAGAATGTAAGCTGCACAAACATATACTATAATGAGGTCCCAAAATATAAACAAAAATCAAAACAGCGTTTAAGAATACCTGATATGTATCAGAAATTAAAAATAAAATAAATAAGTAACAATATGTGTATAGGATACCAAACGGAAATAACAAAGAGATTTCAGATAAAAGAGAAGAATTGACCTAAATGAATACTGTCTCAGACCAAAAATAAAGCCACCACGTTGGAAAGCCGATGTAACAACTAGCTGATGATTTTCTGTTGGAGTGAATGAAAAGGGAGTGGTAAACTCCAACAGAAGTAGTAAAAAGAAGAAGATCTACTTAATGTAGCCAAAGGACAAAAATGTGTGGCTTCTCCGTTGAAGAAGCTGGAGTAACTAAAATACAACTTTGTAGTAGTATTTGTATGGAAGGATGCCAAGACAAAGAATATCGAATTGATACAGGACTAGAGATGAGAAATCATTAATAGATAGATATAACTTGAATGGCTAGCTAAATATGTATGAGAAGGGCCACTTGACACTCAAGGAAGGATTCGGCCAATTTGCACGGCTATTTTTGGCCAGACAATAGATTAAAGGAAGTGACAATGATGGCTCGAAAAGAAGATATGAAGATAATGTTCAGAAAATAGATAGAGTAAATATAATAATATACTGAAAATAGAATGAATTTTTGGGCGCCAGAAGAAGGATAACTAGGTTAACGCTCTTCCAGGTATTCTACGCTGCTATAGAGTATGTTAAATTTGTAGTACAAGTATGTGAAAAGTTATTAAAGATTATTAAATTATAAAATATACTACTAAAAATAAAGGAGTAATAAGAAAAAAAAAATCACAATAAATGTATATTTATTGAATGTAACTACTAGATCTTTTTAACAATCTCTGAGTTAGGACAAGTAACTAGTGTGTAACTCTAACATGACAGGAAAAAGTGATACTAGTGAAAGTCAATTACAAAATCATCATACAACTATGATCTAAGAATACTCTTTATAAGGTTAGAAAAACTGACTACGGGTACCTCTAATACAGGAAGTACAACTTACAACTAGGTTAGTAGAACCCTCACCAAATAATAATTGTACGTTTATAATACGTACACCTTAATTAAATACTACCTGATACTATATATAACATATAAATACCTCACTGTGAGTGGGACAGGCACAAGCCTTATTGAATAAATAAACCTACGAGTGGATACACAGATCCTTTTCCTAACTCGTGGTTTATAATAGTAATAATAACAAGTGAAACCAAAAACTAATCTGAGGGATTAGAATCCAGAAGTTCATATGAATTTAATAAATTAAAGTTAAAGTTAAATAAAGTTAATAAGTTAAAGTTAAGTAAAGTTAATAAGTTCAAGTTAAATAAAGTTAATAATTACAATTTTGACTAATATGTGAAGTTAATTTTTAAAAATTTAATTAAACATATACTAAAATAATGGAATGAGTTTAAATAATTATACAAAAGTGGAACACAGCCTAAAAATAATCAAGATAAGAGTACCGACTACTATTATCAGGGAAAATATCTGAGCTCAGAAATTTATACCTTTATAGATTGCAGAGTGTTGGGGAACGCTATCAATTAAATATTATGTTGTAAAGAAAAAAAAACCTATAAAAAATATAAAGCAGGAAAAATGTGTGTGCAATTGAACTATAAAAAAAAATGTACTAAATATCACAAAACCAGTCTGTCTTTAATAAGAGCACAGTAAATGTTCCCAAACAAACCACTCTTTCCTAATCTTGAAGTTGATGTAATGAGCACCCAAGGGTGCTAACTCTCGCTAGCAGCTGTCCTGCTGGAGGTACAGGAGAGGAAGACTGGTAGAAAGCAGCTGAAGGTACTCAAAACTGTTGGAAAGCAGCTGGAGGTACTCAAAAAAAAGAAAATGTGGAAATAATCCAGGCTGGTCGCCTATTGATTGTTTCTCTCTGTGTGGTCTGGCCTTGGTGTTGTTGTAGGGTGGCTTTAAGATTTCATGGTAGGTGCTAAAAAAAACACAGTGTGGTGTTACTACCAATCTACCAATGTCAAAAAAAAAGAAGCAAGAGATACGAGGAGGTGTTTTTATTCCTGTGGGAATAAGAAGAAATAGGTCATTAAGTCCAAAAACTTGAATGACTAGACAGCTTGACCTTTTATCAGGTTGCTATCAGATGACCTTGGTCAAATAACACAAGTAATTTCCAATTGAAATACAAAATATAATTACTGTGAAAGAATATTTTATTATAATATATACACCGGTATATAGATATATTATACAAGGATGAAATATAGTAAGACTAAGCGATGGATACTTATTTGATCATCGTTCAAAAGATAGGAGTTCTGTAGACTTGAAAGGAATATAAAAAATGGAGTTTAAATTAGCTCTATTTTCCAACTGGAAGCACAAATTAACAACGAATATTGAATTATCTCTAGATGAGTTTGATCCATGAAAATAAAACATAAAAACCATGAAAATAGACTATGTGAAACTTAGTTAGCAAATGTCAAGGACTTCCAAAATGGCTGAATAAAATACTTAATAAAATGTGTATTTACCGGGGTAGAACTCATTGGATATAGTATGCTCTAAAATTCTTCAAATCCACTGCTGCTGGATAACTTCACTATACTTTTATTGTAATATTTAATCAATTTGGAACTGAGAATTAGAGGTGAATAATTGAGTCTAATGACCCCGCACACTACGATTCAGACCGAACACTCGAGAAACAATGGCAATCCAAGGCTCACGTTCACAGCTGAATCCTTCGTACCCCTCTACTAAGCATTGGCTGTCAAAGTGGGGAAACCAATGTTGCCACGTTTTAAATGTGACGTCATCAAGCATTTAAAAATTCTGAGATGGGTTTAAGTTCTATTTGAATAAACATTGAAAGAAAATAATTCTGAAAATAATTAAATAATATTTTGGATAGTTAAATAATATCTTCCCATCAATAATCGATTCTATAAGGGGCGGAACGTCACAGCACAGGAACTCGGAAAAGATCCGAGGAATTTATAATATTCACGATGTATACAAATATCACGAATAAAAGACAGAATTACATGAAGTAGATAGTAAGTTAGGATATAAGACGTAGATTAAAGTAAGGAAATATACAGGGAGTTGGTTTTGCCTCGAGAAAATTTATTTAAAAATGCAGATAAATTTTATCGAATACAAGGCGGGGATTTGTTATATTTCTATTTGATATGAAAATTAAATTTTGATAATTATAAACAGAGTTCAATTTAATATAAAATATTTTTAATTTTCTCAACCTCGGGCATATAAATTTAGAACAACCTGTATACAACAAATTGTTATATTTAATTTTAAGAAGTGATTAGAATAAGCGTACGAAACTCGGAACAATGTGCTTAGATAAACAAAGTGAATGACGCGTACCATTATCGTTCTTCTCGGAAGGTCGATCATTAGCCTATGCTAAATAAAACTCAGTGAAATAGATGATAGTTCATTATCGTTTTTCGCGGAAGGTTTCGATCATTAGCCTATGCTAAATAAGACTCATTTGAAAGAGAGAATAGGTCATTAAAATTTGTAAATAGTTAGAAAGTATTTTAGAATGGGAATTAAATATTTTCTTTTGAAATCCATTAAGCATATTTAGAAAGATTAAAAATTGGTTTTGAGGAATATTACGAATGAGAGTTGGTGGTGGAAGATTAATTTGTGAATCTGGAAGGGATATTTAGAAAGTAGGGGAATGGATGACAAAGTGAGAGCAGAATGTTTTGAGCTGTCGAGAAGTGAAGTCGAGTAGTAGACGGTAGTGTTCGAGGAGTGAGATAGCCGGTGTAGTTCCGTGAGTGTGGAGTATCTATCGTGGAACGAGAAGTAGGCCAGGTCGAGAGTAAAAGAACCTCCTTGAGCCCAGAGTGTCCCGGTAGCTGATAGCAGTTTCGAAAAAGGTAGAACACAGCATCACGACAAAAGCAGGAACGAGAGCTCTTCGAGCTAGTTTTTCAAAGGAGAACATCACTGGAAGCCAGGACGAGGTTTGATCGCAGCCAAGGATAGCAGGAAAGGGTTTTGTGTGAGGACATTTTCAGTTCACCAGGAAAAGGTCAGTCTCATTTGTTTGGACATGAATGTATGGGATTTTCGTATTAAATTCCACATAAAAAATTGAATAACATATTCAATAATATCAGAAAAGCTTCATCAAACTTAAATAGAGTTGTTCCTAATAACTCCTAATAGTTAAATGTTAATAAAAACTTTCAATTGAAAACCAAAAGGAAATAAGATTCCCATTTGTAAATGTTATGTTTAAGAATAATAAGAAATAGCAAATATTAAGCATTGATTGCCTTTTAAATAAAATAAAAAATATTTTGTTTATAATTGTAACCCATATGTGTATTTTTTTTACTCTTTTCTTTTCTATCCCGATTAGGAACCATTAAGAAATATTTAGAAGCCACGGAAGTAAGTAATTAATTTATAATTCGCCCTGAGATTGAAAACATATTGATATGTGATCTGGTTAATTAATTGGATTAGTATTAATACATTGATTAAATTAAGTAACATATAAGAATATTATCTCATATCAATAATCAAGATCACATCAATATATATATATATATATATATATATATATATATATGCTATGTCTAGGTCTCGAATGTTGTTTGTGAGTGGAATGTGTCTAAAGATATTCAACCTCTCATCTTTACCGATGGGCCCAGAGAGGTTGAAGAGGGCGAAACACATTTCTAAGAATTAGTGTTTGGATCTTTAATTCTATTTAAAAAATTTTCCCAACCCAAAATGGTGGATGTGTAAATTATTCGTAAGGGGATTTCTCCACATTCTCTATTTCATTTGATTGATATATATATATATATATATATATATATATATATATATATATATATATATATATATATATATATATAAGTAAACACGCAAAAATAAGAGTTTCAGAAATTCTTTATATAAAATTTGTTCAAGGTAATATAGTTAGTTTTATTATTTTCAAAGAATATCATTTTAAAATAAAAAGAGGGATCAACTTGGCATAAATCTCAACTTGCAATGGCAAATTAAGTGATTTTTACTATAATATAAAATCAGGAAAAATAACTTGATGGAAGTCTCCAAGGCCAATGTGTTTTCGAGCTGTTTTGCTTGAATTTATTAAAAACGCTCCGTAATTTTTCTGATTATGCACGCCTAATAGCCATTTATTGCACTGTTTTCCATATAAACACAATCGCAAAGTGCGCCATCCAATATAGAAGATTAGGTAGTTAGAGCAAAAGCAGGATTTTTGGAATAATTTCGGCAACTAGCAGAAGCAAAAAGGAATACTTAAAAATCTCACAAATAACGAAGATAGTAATAGACAAAAATAGAGATAATTAAGAAATTCATGAAAATAAATTAGAACGAAAATAACCTGAAAGAAATAGAAGACAAATTCCAAAAATATTTGCCATAAGAAATGCAGACTACCTGTAACGAAAATAAAACAGTAGTATATGCTTCGTTCATCGACTTTAAGCAGGCTTGTGACACAGTAAACAAACAGCAGATGTACGAACTGATGAAAGAATTGGAGAAATCAAGTCAAATTGTCAGATGACGATGGAGAATACAACAATGAAAACAACATGGAAAGGGCATACATCCAAAAAGTTTGAAACGAAGGAAGGATTACGACAAGGAGACCCACTATCAACAACTGCATTCAATCTGACATCGGAAGGAATAATCAAGAAAAGCAGAATAAACATGCAAGAAACGATATTTAAAAACGGCAACCAATGTATAGCATTTACAGATGATCCAACATTATTAGCAACAAGCAAGAAAGAACTATAAAAGTTATTGAAAAACATGACTAAAGAAGCGAAACAAAATTGGACTTAAAATAAATGAAGAGAAGATAACTTATAATTATGATAATAGGAGAGATCCAAAAAGAAAATGAAAATAAACTAACATTACAAATAGATGAAGAAAAACATCAAAAAGAAGAAAGACATCGGTCAAAAAGCCAAAGAAATTAATTACCTGAGAGTCAAAATGGATGAAAATAGTTATGAGTAGTAGGAGATAAAAGCAAGAAAAACTATAGGAAATAAAAAGTATGGAGCATTACGAATATTATTGAGATCCAAATATGACTCCAGAAGAAGGAAAGACAAGTCAACAAAAATATGGAATGACAGTGTGTACGATGACCTGAAGAGAATTAACATTGAGAGATAGAAAAAACTACATTGGACAGATGGAGATGGAGGAAAGTGTTGAAGGAGCGTTTTAAAAGACTGAAGTGAATTTAATAAAATTTATAAGAGTTAAAATAAAATATAACCAGTGATGTAAAAGTTTTAGTCCTAGACCTACAAGACCTGTTGAGCTTAATAAATAAAAAATAAATAAAATCATGAAAAATAATTGAATGAAAGTCTCCAAGGCCAACTTGTTTTCGACTAGTTCTGCTTGAATTTATCAAAAAGGGTCCGTAATTTTTCTGATTATGCACGTCTAATAGCCATTTCCACTGTTTTCCATATAAACACTATCGCAAAGTGTGCCATCCAATATAGAAGATTAGGTTGTTAGAGCAAAAGCAGGGTTTTAACTGTTCTTGTTTATGACCAGTTAAATCACATGTAAAGTATTCAGACAGTCTCATCAGTGGCCGAGTTTGGACTTAGAGATTTAGTTGGAGTCTGGAATAATTAACTTGGAGTGTTGCGAATGGATTTCTAGCGGCAATCTTTTCTTTGAAATAGGTGTTACAAAATAGAAGCAGTAAATTTTTTGTGCAAGGGAAGCTTTACAAGGTTCCATAATTAAAACATAAATAAAGTGTTTTCTATTGATATATATATATATATATATATATATATATATATATATATATATATATATATATATATATATATATATATATATATATATATATATATAATTAAATTTTGTATTTCTTGGGTTTAGGTTCAGTGAATAATGTTAAAAAAAAAATTGGAATTAGATTTTATTTTTCCATTTAAATCGACGTTTCGGTGGATATCTCTCACCTTTGTCAAGATTCTAAAAATGCATACAAATGAATAAAAGATGTTATTATAAAACATGTTCAAAAACTTACCTACACGTAAATCGACACACTCACAATAATGGACATATACAGAATAAAATGTGAAATCTGTTATCTCATTGCTAGATGGTATAGTAATTACTATTAATTATTAATTATGGTACAGTGACGTATCTTTTATGTTGTTATAAAATATTGCAAAGTGGATGTTTGTTACGACTTTAGGAGGTTTTTGTTTTGTTTCGGGTGTTATAATTATCATTATTTAAATGAGATTGTAATATATTCTACTTAGGTTGTTAGTGTCCTTTTTGTCGTTGATAGCATTGGTGTTTCTTTTTATTTCAATCGATTCGTATATTTCCCTCTTTTTTTTATTTTTCTCGGTTTTTAAGACTTTGATGTTATCGAAGTCAAATTTATGCTTCTTCCCATTCTCATGCTTTGTAAGCGCAGTTGTGTTGTTTTTATCGTATTTGTGGGAACGAATTCTAGATTGAAGCAGTTGACTGGTTTGCCCGATGTAGACACCTTCACAGTTAGTACATGGTATCTCGTAAACAACATGTGATTTTTTAAGTTTTGGAGTCTTTGTTTTCAATTTGGTAAAATATTTATTTAAAAGGTTGTTGCCCTTGTGAGCCACTGTTATGTTATGTTTGGCTAAAAGATGCATCAGTTGTTCAGATAAACCATTTATATACGGCAGGGTTGTATATATAGTTTTGGTGTTGTTGCTTTTGTTGTTATTAGTGTTGTTGTAAAATTTATTTAGTCTGGATTTGAATATCGATTCGATTAAATGTTTGGGATAATCATTGCTTAGGAGTGCATTTTTTGCTTTTTTTATTGCAATTGGTCTGTACTCTGGATTTGTCAGTTTAATAGATCTGTCAGCAAGACCTATAATTACGGACTTCTTCTGGGAGAACGGATGATGAGATCTATAGTTAAGATATCGTCCAGACCACGTATCTTTTGTGAACCACATAGTTTTTATTGTGTTGTTAGTACGATGTAAAGTGACATCCAGAAAATTTATTTTATTATGTTGTTCAATTTCTAAAGTAAATTTTAGTTTTGGATGGTAGCAGTTGAAATTGTCTAAAATTTCATTGATTTTATTAGTTGGGATAGCACATACACAGTCGTCGATGTAGCGGTAGAAGAATGGTATATTAAAATCTAAGTGATCTATGACAGATTCTTCTAAATCTTCCAAAACCAGCTGAGCGATGACACTGGAAATACTTGCACCCATTGCACATCCATCTATTTGTTGGTATATTTCGTCTTTGTATAAAAAGTATGTTGAGTTTAATGTTAACTCTACAGATGATTGGAATTCTTGCAATGGGAGGTCAGTGTACTTTTTTATGTCATTCCACTTCTTTTTAATGATGTCGGTGGCAAGTTTTATTGGGATATTAGTGTAGAGTGAAACGACATCTAAAGATATTAACATATAGTCGTCAGGAATACTACGTCTACACTAATATCCCAATAAAACTTGCCACCGACATCATTAAAAAGAAGTGGAATGACATAAAAAAGTACACTGACCTCCCATTGCAAGAATTCCAATCATCTGTAGAGTTAACATTAAACTCAACATACTTTTTATACAAAGACGAAATATACCAACAAATAGATGGATGTGCAATGGGTGCAAGTATTTCCAGTGTCATCGCTCAGCTGGTTTTGGAAGATTTAGAAGAATCTGTCATAGATCACTTAGATTTTAATATACCATTCTTCTACCGCTACATCGACGACTGTGTATGTGCTATCCCAACTAATAAAATCAATGAAATTTTAGACAATTTCAACTGCTACCATCCAAAACTAAAATTTACTTTAGAAATTGAACAACATAATAAAATAAATTTTCTGGATGTCACTTTACATCGTACTAACAACACAATAAAAACTATGTGGTTCACAAAAGATACGTGGTCTGGACGATATCTTAACTATAGATCTCATCATCCGTTCTCCCAGAAGAAGTCCGTAATTATAGGTCTTGCTGACAGATCTATTAAACTGACAAATCCAGAGTACAGACCAATTGCAATAAAAAAAGCAAAAAATGCACTCCTAAGCAATGATTATCCCAAACATTTAATCGAATCGATATTCAAATCCAGACTAAATAAATTTTACAACAACACTAATAACAACAAAAGCAACAACACCAAAACTATATATACAACCCTGCCGTATATAAATGGTTTATCTGAACAACTGATGCATCTTTTAGCCAAACATAACATAACAGTGGCTCACAAGGGCAACAACCTTTTAAATAAATATTTTACCAAATTGAAAACAAAGACTCCAAAACTTAAAAAATCACATGTTGTTTACGAGATACCATGTACTAACTGTGAAGGTGTCTACATCGGGCAAACCAGTCAACTGCTTCAATCTAGAATTCGTTCCCACAAATACGATAAAAACAACACAACTGCGCTTACAAAGCATGAGAATGGGAAGAAGCATAAATTTGACTTCGATAACATCAAAGTCTTAAAAACCGAGAAAAATAAAAAAAAGAGGGAAATATACGAATCGATTGAAATAAAAAGAAACACCAATGCTATCAACGACAAAAAGGACACTAACAACCTAAGTAGAATATATTACAATCTCATTTAAATAATGATAATTATAACACCCGAAACAAAACAAAAACCTCCTAAAGTCGTAACAAACATCCACTTTGCAATATTTTATAACAACATAAAAGATACGTCACTGTACCATAATTAATAATTAATAGTAATTACTATACCATCTAGCAATGAGATAACAGATTTCACATTTTATTCTGTATATGTCCATTATTGTGAGTGTGTCGATTTACGTGTAGGTAAGTTTTTGAACATGTTTTATAATAACATCTTTTATTCATTTGTATGCATTTTTAGAATCTTGACAAAGGTGAGAGATATCCACCGAAACGTCGATTTAAATGGAAAAATAAAATCTAATTCCAATTTTTTTTTAACATTATTCACTGAACCTAAACCCAAGAAATACAAAATTTAATTAAATATAGTATGGTTCAAGAAACTTAGAAAAACTATATATATATATATATATATATATATATATATATATATATATATATACATAGGGTGAGGCAGATAACTGGCCTATTAGAAATATATCGAGAACTAAAGGCAACAGAATTATGAAAATTGGAGTAAAGGGGTTTTGAAGAGTGATCTATTTATTGAAAATATTTTCACCTATTTGCTACTTCCGGTCATACCGGAAGTTGCTTAGAACTTCGTTTTTTTAAATGGGACACCCTGCATATTTTTACATTTTTGGATTCTCCTTGATATCTTCTTTTTTAAAATATGAGGTTTTGTAATATTATACAGCGTATTTTAAAAGATAATTACGTTTTTTTCTAAATTTCGTAGCAACATTCACACCGTGTAGAATTGTAGCAGTTTGACAACAAAAACTCTGTTTATGTTTGAATGGTTTTTAATATAGTCTACTATTGTTAAGAATTGTTAGTATAGCTAATTTTTTAATTTTAGTATACAGGTTTGGTCGAATCTCGGAAAGAGTATTCTCTGAGTTTTCTTAAATTGAACACCCTATATTTTAGTATTTTAATGGAATGATATTTTATGATACTTTTTTATTTTTTAAGCATTCGCTATACCTAACTTCTTTTATTTGTGCTTAATTGTTAATTGAACCAACAATCTTAATTACGTAGTTATTTTGATAGCTCAACGATAATTGCTAATTTTAAGGATCAGTCTAGATTAATATGTATTCATTTCTGAAAAATTATTTGTGATTGAATATTTTCACGGTCAACCTAATAAAATTTCACGTATTTTTTGTTACAATTAATATTTGGCGTGAATCACCCGTAACTCACAATTTAAAGCAGTTCGGTATAGGGAATGCTTAAGAAATAAAAAAGTAATATAACATATCATTCCCTTACAATACTAAAATACAGGGTCTTCCATTTAAGAAAACTCAGAAAATACTCATTCCGAGTTTCGACCAACCTTATATACTAAAATTAAAAAATTTGCCATACTATGTTAATAACAATACTAATAATACTAATTAATAACAATAATAGACTATATGAAAAACCATTTGAACATAAATAGAGTTTTCGATGTCAAACTAATACAATTCTACAGAGTGTAAATATTGCTACGAAATTAAGAAAAAAATCGTAATTATCTTTTAAACTACCCTGTATAATATTACAAAACCTAATATTTTAAGAAAGAAGACATCGAGGAGAATCCAAAAATGTAAAAAAATACAGGGTGGCCCGTTTAAAAAATCGAAGTTATAGCAACTTCCGTTATAACCGGAAGTAACAAATAGATGAAAATATTTTCATTGAATAGATCACTCTTCAAAACCCCTTTATACCGATTTTCATAATCCTGTTGCCTATAGTTCTCGAGATATTTCTAATAGGACTTTTATCTGCCTCACCCTGTATATATACAGGGTGTCCCAGACTAATTTAGCCACGCTATATCTCTTAAACGAATAGAGATTTTCGAATGGGACAAAAAGTGGTCTATTCTACTTGTAATACACTTTAAAATGGCGTAAAAAAAATCATCCCCTAAATATTCATCCCTTAGTTACAACCCCTAACTTTAATTTTTTTAATAGCATCCTGTATATTTTTATAGTTTTGGATGTGGTCTTCTATCATCTATTCAACACATTTTTTTAAAACAAAATCGATTTGTAAATAACCAAGAAAATATCAGTTTAGTTTTGTTAATTATGTGTCCCAGACTAATTTATCCAGGCTCTATTTCTTAAACGAATAGAGATTTTCGAATAGGACAAAAACTAATCTATTACATTTGTAATACACTTTAATATGGCGTAGAAAAACAATTATCAGCTAAATATTCATCCCTTAGTTACAACCCCTAACTTATTTTTTTTAATAGCACCCTGTAAGTTAGGGATGAATATTTAGGGGATGAATGTTTTCTACGCCATATGAAAGTGTATTACAAATGGAATAGATCAGTTTTTGTCCCATTCGAAAATCTCTATTCGTTTAAGAAATATAGCCTGGATAAATTAGTCTGGGGCACACAATTAACAAAAATAAACTGATAGTTTCTTGGTTATTTACAAACCGATTTTATTTTCAAAAAATGTGTTGAACAGGCGATAAAAGACCACATCCGAACTATAAAAAAATATAGGTACAGGGTGCTATTAAAAAAGTTAAAGTTGGGGGTTGTAACTAAGGGATGAATATTTAGGGGATGATTTTTTGTACGCCATATTAAAGTGTATTACAAGTAGAATATATCACTTTTTGTCCCATTCGAAAATCTCTATTCGTTTAAGAGATATAGCGTGGCTAATTTAGTCTGGGACACCCTGTATATAGTGACTGTACACCCCGATATGGGGCTAAGTCGCGAAAGCTTTCTAGATCCTATTTCTTAGGAGGATCAGTCCCTTTTGCTAATGTTATCTTCTTAACGATTTCTCTCCATTTTTTCCTATCTCTAGTTTTCCCCGTCATTCTCTGACTCCTGCGTTTCTTAAGTCTTCTTCAACTTCTTGCAACCACTTTGATCTTGGTCTTCCTCTTTTCTTCCTTCCTCCTGGATTCCATTCTATCATAGCATATGTCACTGCTTCATCTCCTGCCCGCCAGATGTGACCTAACCATCTAACTCTGCATTGCTTTATTTTGGTCACGATATCTTCTTTTAGTACTTTCTTAATCTCTGCATTTGTTCGGCTTCGATATTCATTTTGCTCTGTTCTGATTGGTCCCAGTATGGTTCTCATGATCTTTCCCTCCACTACTCTTAAGTTTTCTTCATCTTTTTTAGTCATCGTCATTGTGTCTGCTGCGTATAATAATCTAATTATGGTGTTATACATTCTCATCTTGGTTTTAATAGACAGTATTTTGCTTTTAAGTAGTGTTTTATTTGCAAAATAAGCTTTATTCGCTGGCAATATTTTTTCTTTTATTTCTGGTATTCTTTCACCCGTTTTGCTTATTGTCACTCCTAGGTATTTGAAATGTTCTACATCTTTAAACTCTGAATTTCCTATTTTGGTTTTTCCTTTTATTGCTGGTTTCCCTAGTCTTAATATTTTCGTCTTTTATTCATTTAATCTGAGTCTCATTGTCTCCCCTTTCTCTTTTATTTCTTCTAGCATTTCTTTCATTATATTTCTATTTTTTGCAATAATAACAATGTCGTCTACATATGCGATTATTTGTCCACCTCTTGTTCTTAGGTTTCGTTTGTTTATATTTCGTAGTACATATTCTAAAGCTTAAACAGTGTCGTGGATAAGGCATCCCCTTGTTTTACTCCTTTATTTATAATGAATTCATCTGTTTCGCCTCTTTGCGTCTTTATGCTAATTTTGGTAGTTCTCATTGTCATATTTGTTAATTTTCTGAGTTTATGTGGGATTTTTAATTTTTCCAGGGCAATCATTAGTTGTTTTCTCTTAATCGAATCAAATGCCTGTTTGAAATCGATGAATAGCATTTCTAATTGCAGTTTGTATTCATTTGCTTTTTCCATTATTTGTTTTATTGTGTGTATAGCATCTATTGTTGATCTTCCTTCTGTGAATCCACATTGGTACTGTCCCACTCTCTCCTTCGTGATCTTTGACAATCTTTTTCTTATTATTGAAGTCAATATTTTATATGTTATGCTTAGTAGTGTTATTCCTCTATAATTTTCACAAATTTGTTGGTCTCCCTTTTTATGTGTTATTACCTGCCCTATCTCGCAGTCCTCTGGCATCTTCTCTTCCTTCAATATGCCTTTTTTCAATAGTGATAGTATTTTTTCCTTCAGTTCCTTTCCTCCATATTTTATAAGTTCCATGTTAATTTCGTCTTTTCCTGGAGCTTTTCCATTTTTGCTCTTCTGTATTACTTCCTCGAGTTCATCTATTGTTGGCTCTTTTGAGACTTCAATGTGTATTTCGTCTACTTCTTCGTCCACCATTTCCTCTTCTTCGTGCATTTTTTCTCCAGTGTATTCCTCCGTCAAGAGTTCTCTGTAGTGATCTGTCCATACCTGCCTATATTCATTGTCTTCTACAATGACTATTCCCTCTTTATTTTTTATTCCGTTTGTTTTACCTTTGTATTTTTTGGTTTGTTCTTTAATATTTTTATAGAAAGGTTTCGTGTTTCTATTTGTTCTTTCCTGTTCTATTTCTTGCATCTTTTCATCTGCCCATCTTCTTTTATTTTGTCTTATAATTTTCTTAGCGTCCTTTCTTAATTTTTCATAACTTTCTCTGTCTTCCTCGTTATCCGTTCTCAGCCATTTAATTCTTGCTTGCACCTTTTGTGCTGTTAGTTCTTTACATTCGTTGTTATACCATTCGTTTTTTGTTTTCTTCTGGTGTTTGCCTACCTGCTTTTTTGCAGCTTCTTCTATTGATTTTTGATCATGTCCCATTCTGATTTGATGTCCTCTGCTTTATATTTCTCTCTTATTTGCACTGTTACTTCTTCTTCATATTTTTTTCTAATATCTGCATTCTACAATTTATTGACATTCCATTTTTTCTGCTGATTTTTCTGTTTAGTTTGGATTTTAACTTTTTGTCTTATGGTGGCTGCGACCGTACAGTGGTCTGAATCCGCACACGCACCTCTGAATGTTCTCACGTCCTTCATTGAAGATTGTTTTCTTCTGTTTGTAACGTTACAAACGTCACATCTTTGCTATTTTATTTTCAAATAATTATTTTATTCTATTTTCTTTAATAATTCTTTAATAATAATCCTCTTCTATTTGTTTTACCTTTTTTCCCGTTAAAAATTGGTTGGCGCCCTCTTTCGGTATTTATAGGCATATCTCAACATTCTTGTTCTATCTCAGAATTCACATTCTTATTCAATCGTTCTGTGGTTCATGACAGTGACTTCGCACTGTCATAGCCACCTTTGCACTGTCGTCTCTCGTTTCAAATTTTAAGCCCCCACTCACGAACTCTGTCAATGTCAAGTCAAACCCTTTCTCTTTGTCAAAATGAAGAATATTTTTTCATTAAATTCTAAAATCTACTTAAGGCAATGTCTGGCCTCATAGCCACATTTTCAAACAGACGTTCTTAATTGGGGTAAGTGTTTAAATATAAATGTACATATTTTTCTAAGCCTATATCCGTAATCTTTTTTATGTTCCTATCTAACCTTACTTTTCGTACTTTTTATTGTTGTACCACATGGTAAAATTTTTATATTATCTATTATCTTCATATGTGTGTAGTAATCCACAACTATTTAACTACTAACATTATTTAATACTATTCATTTTGTTTAACCTTGCCTTTCTGCAACATTTCTGGATTATTTCTTGGAATGGCAAGGATATCTTTCATTTATTCTTGGTGTCTAATGTACCTGTATGTATTCTAGTTTTCTGGACAAATAAGAATCTTCACCGGACAACCCTTCACCTCGTGGGAGGACTCCCTGAACCTGGAGCCCCCAATATCGCCGGCGATGCTACAGTAATTTAGCATAGACACCACACCATCAACCAACACCTGTAGGCCTGGTGGCCAGAACATCCACGTCGCCAGAGCCCGTTGCAGAACAACAGCAAGACACCAAGAACCCGCAGACAGATACCAAGTGCCATCGATAAGTATAATCTCTGATCTGTAAAGTTTCGGCAAGGTCTTGTAAATTATTTTTTTGATACTTTAATTATGTCTTTTATGAAAAATAAACATGATTAGTTAAATATTATTGTTTTATTTGCTCCATTCTGCATTTTCATTGTTCATGTTTTTGATTAGGACAAGGTGGACTCACAACTTGGGAGATTGAGCTAGTCTAGGGTAGACGATAGCTATCATAGTTGATTGAAATATTATTCTCGAATATTATTTCAATCATCTGGGGTAGTTTATCGCCTCATGTTTATTAGTATGTGATCAATTTGGCTATACGTTTTCTGATCAGGTGACCTCCATGTTACTTTATGCATTTTAGGGTGTTCAAATTTTGTTGAGCTTATTATCATGTTTGTTCTTGTCGCTAGGTTACATAGTCTTAGACCATTATCAGTAGTATTTTTGGCATTGAGGTCTCCTAGTAAAATTATAACATCTTCTTTGGGTATTTTTTCCATCTCTTCTTCTATCTTATCATAAAAATTGTCTTTATCGTCTGTATTGCTTGTTTCTGTAGGTGCGTATAGATTCAATAGAGATATATTGAATGGTTTATTATTTATTCTTACAAACGCAATTCTTTCACATATCGGTTTAAAGTTTATGACTTTTTCTCTTAGCTGTCCTAGAATCATGAATCCCACTCCTTTTTGTCCTTGCTTCTTTCCTCCTGAGTATAATAGTGTAAAGTCTTGTTTGTCAATCTGTCCTTGTCCCTCCCACCGTATCTCTTGCAGTGCTGCAATATCTATTTTATACTTTGCTAGTTCTTTGCTTATTTCTAGCATTTTTCCTGGTGCCAACATCGTTCTTATATTCCATGTGATTATTTTCAGTTCTTTATGTTTTTAATTTTTTTGTTTTCGTCTTGTATTTTTGCTTCCTTGTCTGCTCTTATTTATTTCTTTTTTGTGATACATCAATTATTTATCTGCATTCCTTTCCTTTTTATTTGCCTCGTCCGTCGCCAAATAAGTATTGTCTTGTATTCTCTCATCAGTTGCTAGTATTTTGAAAGGTTTTGAAAAACCTCATCCAACTGATTCTTGTTCTTATTCCATTTCCTCTCCCGTCCATCTATTATCAATTTGTTGTGCTTAATTTGGACGCGTCTTCCTTTCTTTATTTCATTATTTGCTATTTTGACTATTTCTTTTTTATTTGTAATTCCTCTTTCGTTAAATCATTGTTTATATATATTCTTTCTTCTTTTACTTCTTTAAGTTTTCTTTTATTTTCCATTACTTTTATTTTTCCTCTTTGTTTGGCAATCTGACTAAACATGTTTTGTTTCCTAATTTCACAGCTTCTTCTATCTTTATATTAATATCTAGTTCTTTTTTCATAAAGTTCTCCATTGTTTCTTTTAGTAATCTTCTATCTCCCGTATCTATTGTCATTCCCTGTACTATAACATTATTTTCTTTTCTTGCTATATCGAGTCTTTCCAGGCGCACTTTTACATCTTCCAGTTCCTTTTTCATATGTTGATTTTCTCTTCGCACTTCACCATTCTCTTGTCTTAATTCTTCTAATTCAATTCGGAGTTCCATTTCTTCTCTGTATTGCCTTTGCTCCTCTTTAATTTCTTTTACGTGAACTTTCAGATCTTGTGTCTCTTTCGTTAAGTTTGCCATCATATTTAATATTTGGTCTATTTTGTCTTCCTCTGTGTTCCTTTTATCTGGGGTTCTTGATACTTTTTTGCTTTTCGAAAAAGACTGCTCTTCATTTTCTCTATATCTTTTCCGATTATCGTCGGATGTGTAATCGTCGGGGTTCATTTTCTTACCGAAATTGCTCGCGATAAAATCACCCTCCCCACCTATCGCGTCGGAGGAAGATGATTTTCTCAAACAATATGTTTCTCTTTCGAGTGTGTTACCCCTAAATTGAATTAAATTAAATTAAATTATTTTACGTTATTTTGGAGCAGTTTGATTCAACAGTTCCCACCTTTAACTTTCAAAATTCCAGTTTCTGGAGCTTGTAATCAACGTTCTAATGATCTACTTTTTTGGCTTGATGTTGAATTAAATTTTATTTGTTGTTTTAAGTTTATGTATTGTATTTAATATTATTGTACTTACAGTTTGTTTCAAAAGTTTATTTCTATAACTTCACTTAACACTGATCGTCTTTGACACACTGTAACTAAAATCACTTTAGAAACTATTTCTTATTCGCCAAAAAATTAAATTTTTAGAGAGCGTGATTTTTCACGTGTTGCTCTGCCCACACTAGAGATGAGAGTATGCTTCGTTCATCGACTTTAAGCAGGCTTGTGACACAGTAAACAAACAGCAGATGTACGAACTGATGAAAGAATTGGAGATATCAAGTCAAATTGTCAGATGACGATGGAGAATACAACAATGGAAACAACATGGAAAGGGCATACATCCAAAAAGTTTGAAACGAAGGAAGGATTACGACAAGGAGACCCACTATCAACAACTGCATTCAATCTGACATCGGAAGGAATAATCAAGAAAAGCAGAATAAACATGCAAGAAACGATATTTAAAAACGGCAACCAATGTTGCCGTTTGCTGCAACCATTTGCAGTTGATCCAACATTATTAACAACAAGCAAGAAAGAACTATAAAAGTTATTGAAAAACATGACTAAAGAAAGGAAACAAAATTGGACTTAAAATAAATGAAGAGAAGATAACGTATAATTATGATAATAGGAGAGATCCAAAAAGAAAATGAAAATAAACTAACATTACAAATAGATGAAGAAAAAACATCAAAAAGAAGAAAGACATCGGTCAAAAAGCCAAAGAAATTAATTACCTGAGAGTCAAAATGGATGAAAATAGTTATGAGTAGTAGGAGATAAAAGCAAGAATAACTATAGGAAATAAAAAGTATGGAGCATTACGAATATTATTGAGATCCAAATATGACTCCAGAAGAAGGAAAGACAAGTCAACAAAAATATGGAATGACAGTGTGTACGATGACCTGAAGAGAATTAACATTGAGAGATGGAAAAAACTACATTGGACAGAAGGAGATGGAGGAAAGTGTTGACGGAGCGTTTTAAAAGACTGAAGTGAATTTAATAAAATTTATAAGAGTTAAAATAAAATATAACCAGTGATGTAAAAGTTTTATTCCTAGACCTACAAGACCTGTTGAGCTTAATAAATAAAAAATAAATAAAATCATGAAAAATAATTGAATGAAAGTCTCCAAGGCCAACTTGTTTTCGACCAGTTCGGCTTGAATTTATCAAAAAGGGTCCGTAATTTTTCTGATTATGCACGTCTAATAGCCATTTCCACTGTTTTCCATATAAACACAATCGCAAAGTGTGCCATCCAATATAGAAGATTAGGTTGTTAGAGCAAAAGCAGGGTTTTAACTGTTCTTGTTTATGACCAGTTAAATCACATGTAAAGTATTCAGACAGTCTCATCGGTGGCCGAGTTTGGACTTGGAGATTTAGTTGGAGTCTGGAATAATTAACATGGAGTGTTGCGAATGGATTTCTAGCGGCAATCTTTTATTTGAAATAGGTGTTACAAAATAGAAGCAGTTAATTTTTTGTGCAAGGGAAGCTTTTACAAGGTTCCATAATTAAAACATAAATAAAGTGTTTTCTAATGATATATAGGTAAGGCCTAATGCAAAACTACTACTTGTTTATATCAAGGAAAATAATATAAGGGTAATTTAAAAAAAAAAGAAATAGCTATTTGTATAACAAGGGAGGAAAGTGCTACTTTTCCTCCCGAGAATGAAGTTTACTGCCCGACGCGTAGCGGAGGGCAGTAATCATTCAAGGGAGGAAAAGGCACTTTACTCCCATGTTATACATATGGTTTTTCCACCTTCCTCAAATAACAAGTCATTTTTTCATTTTTACTTAATTTATTTATGTAACTAACCAACAAAACTTATTAGAACTAAAACTAACAAGTACGTACAATATAACTGTCAACTGTCAAATATAAGTCAAATTAATAATGTAAACATTGTTAAATCAAAATAACAATTTACTGTTTTTTACCATTCTGCAAAATACAGAGTGTTTTATAAATAAACGTTAAAATGTATAGAAACTTACGTAATAGAAAATAGATATTGTACAGGGCGTCAATAAGTTACATTTCATGAATGAAATACCATGACGTCACTTTTACTTTTCCTCCCTAGGGAGGAAAAATATTTTCCTCCCTAGGGAGGAAAAGTACAACTTTGCTCCCTACAATCAGGTCCGGAAAAGTATACTTTCGGTAGAGGTAGGTGGAAAAATTATTTTCGTGCTAATTCAACAGATATAAAAAGTAAATGTCTGATAAAGTGCTGTTTGACTACACTGAGACCAAGGTTTATTACCAGTACTTATCTACAAAATGAATTTTTGGATCGTTACAACTTTATAATCAGCCAGAATACGATAAGAAGAAGACTTGCTGAAAACCACCTACGCCCTGGAAGGGCACCCACTGGTGCATTATTGACCAGAGACCATAGAAGGCAAAGATAGCATTTTGCTCGTGAACATGTTGTTTGGATAATGACGATTGGGGAAAATTATTGTTCACCGATGAATCCAGGTATTGTATTTTTTCTAATGGCAGGCGGAACAGAGTGTGCAGAAGGCCTGGACAATGCTAAGCACAGAGTAACACCGTAGGGACTTACAGTATGGTGGCGGTTCGGTAGTGATATGGGGTGGGTTTAATTTGGAGGCTCGTACGGAGTTAGTTAGAACAGATCGCGGGCGACTTACATCACACATGTATATAACAGACATTATTTTAGAAGAGCATGTCATGCCATCAGCACCATTTATTGGGGATAATTTCATGCTTGTGCAAGATAACGCCAGGCCACACATGAAAAGATTTGTGCAGCAATATTGTCAGGAGGTTGTAATTCCTGCCATGGATTGGCCTGCGAGAAGTCCTTACCTCAACCCAATAGAACATGTTTGGGACATCATAGGCAGACGACTACGATGACTACATAATACACCAAACACATTAATCAACTGTTTGTGCGGTTAGTTGAAATTTGGGATCAAATTTCAACAAAACAACCTGGCACTGCTGCATGACCCAAAACTGCCCTATTCTTTCCAAAGCAAAATATAGAAGAAAGGTTACAACCCGGATCTCACCTTCATCAGCATGTCTTAGAGGACCGTGCAATCCCCCAGGTCTTAAAGTCAACAGCTGAGGCCTTATGTTTCTCAACAGGAGAATTTGCTTGTCCCGTCTGGGATAGATCTAGACACGCCCAACAAGTCACCACAGCGTTAAATGAAACATGTAGAATAATTACCAGTTGTATGAAGCCTACCTCTCTGCCCCTACTGTACCGGGCAGCTGGATTCGTATCACCAGCCGACCGTAGATGCGCCTCAAAATATGTGGAGAAGTTCAGGCAAACTTTCGATGAAAGGCACCAATTATACGGGTTTGACGAACCGCCAGGAACCAGCCGACTTAAATCAAGGTAAAGGTTTATGAGAAATGTCAGCGTCGAACCACCAGAACTGTTCCCCCTACATCCAGAACGACCTAATGGAATGAACCTAGACTGGAGAACCTGGCGGACACTCTAACCGTTTACGTACAGGTGTTGCCCGTGTAAAACAGAACCTTATTAAATAGGGCATCAAGACAGATAATGACGCACTTTGCGACTGTGCTGAAATACAGAACGTGGAGCACCTGAGAGTATGCAGACTTTGCCCATCACAGTGCACCCCCGATGATTTATGGCACGCAAATACAAAGGGTGTAGACGTAGCCCGATACTGGGCAGAAAAAACTGTATTCGGATCCAGACACGAAAAAGTAAAGTAAGGGATCAAATTGATCAAGAAGAAATAAGAACGGTAATTTTTATTATGAAATAACGTTGTCACGCAGTAATAAATGTCAGAGGAAGCATTACTCGGTACTGGTACTCGTTACTAGTACTTTCTTGAACTTTAAAAAATCTCAATTCCGTCATTTATTTATGGTGTTAGTTTGTTTAGATCAGATGTTTTTTAGATGTTTAGATTTATGATGTTATATTGTTTATTTCAATACATTTTTTGTAAAAAAAGAAAACTTTTTTATCTCAGACGTTCTAAAAGCAACCTTAAAGCACAAAAGGACAAAAAGATTTTTTTTCAATACAACTAAAATTTTAATTCTAAAATTATGCGTTAATTTTGACGCGCAGTGTATTAATATGTAAATTAGATATGAAGGTTCAGATAATAGAAAAAGTGATGATGTTCGAATATTCAGGCATTATACTATCTAGCTACGGAAAGCTCGAAATAGAAATGGAAGATCAAATGAACAGAGCAAATACAGACGCAGGTTGCCTGAAAGATACAATATGAAGAAATAAAAATATCGGGAAAAGAGTGAAAGACGTCATGTACAAAACAGATATCAGACCAATAATGACTTACGCGGCAGAAACATGACTGACGCAGAAAGGAAAAAAGAGTTCTGCAAATAGCAGAAATGAAAACCTTTAGAATAATCCTTGGTAATAGATTATGTGACAGAGCTGTATAGATACAGGACGGAGATGCAAGAAGGAGAACATCAATGACAGAGTAAGAAATAAAAGAATAGGATGGAACGATGAAATAAGTCGAATGACAACAAATAGAGTAGTAATGACGGCGAGGAACGGTTCCTTAATAGAAGGCTGATCAGTCGAAAAACCACGAAAACGATGGAACGGCAACTTACTGGAGGCACCGTGACAAACAGACAGAATCTTGACTATACAAAAAGAAGAAGAAAAAGAAGAAGAAGGACCAATCATAATTTTTTTTATTAATTCATTGTGACCCATGTCATCTTGGCTGTAGAAATATTTTGAAAAATACACAACCTAAGAAATGTGTTCTTTAGGATAAAACATTCCCTAACAAACTCACTCCAAAATTAGCTACAACTTCTATGACAAGGAATAATGGTAAAGCTCCCAATGAGAACAAAAAAAAAGTAAAGAAGATACAGAAGATGCGAAAATACGTATTTGTGGCTAATTGGTCATCAGTATGGTACAGCGAAGTTAGAATAGGAGAAAAATAACTTGTAAAAGGATAAATAATGGACAATACAAACGATTTGTGGCAATAATCTTGGAAACTCCTAATTTTCAGAGCAACAACTAACACATTAATGAAAGAAGTTCAAGATTCCTGAAAAAAGGCTCTTAAGATTTTATTAAAAATATGCTTCACAGTAGAATCAACACGAAATTGAGTGATCAGAAGAAAGATGCTTTTATGTATTTTATGGATTTGCAAAAAGCATTTTGTACAGTCTAACATATAAAATTATCAAGATATTCGTATTTGTAATACATATTTCATAATTAACATTTAAAAAGATAGATAGTGAAATGAACGAGGTTAAAATGTACTTCACGTCGAACCCTGTAAACGTGTTGTAACTGTTTATTAATATAAATAATACTGTATAAAACTATTTCTATAACCAAAGGGGTTTCTAGTTAAGCAGCTGTAAAACTCTGATAAACTTTATAACGTAGAGAGCAGCAACAACTGTACAAACAATTTCAAAACGTACTTCTATGTTGAAATGAAAGTTTTGTCTTAAAATAAGCAAGTAATAGGTAGTAATATTCTTTGTTAAACTCGTTGTTTGTATTTTCTTATTAAACTTGTGTTGCTCTTTATTTTGGTGAAAACGTTTGCAAAAACGTTTTGGAAGTTGTAAAAAGTAAACGTAATGACGCTCGAAATGAAAAATAATCTCTAAAAGCTCTTCGAATTTTTCCGTTAATATGATCAGTATAAAATAGACTTACCTTTGGTGAACTACGTAGTAGATGACAGGGCTGAAATGTTCATCACGGGGTGGGTACCATGTCAGGTTTGCAGTACGGGAAGTAAAGCCCGTCACGAGTACTCGTCCGGGTGGTTCAGAGATGTCTGAAAAGAGATACATAGACAATTATATATAAATAAGGTATAAGAACAAAGAAGATACTATTTCATTCGATATCATAATTATTATAAATAAAAATGGTAAAATTTTAGGTAAACCAAATGATCTATGTCGGATATCAATCGTGATTCTCAATTTACATTACATTTTCCCCTTTTCAGAAAGAATTCGAGTTTTCACATTTGAATTTTACATAACCCTCACTGAGGTTCTGCCTACTTTCTAGGACTGTGGTATGTTTCGAATATTTTTACATCTCTCTCTAAAAACATTGCGCGCTGTGTGTTTCTTTACTACCACTGCTACGTCTTTGTCTTTTTCAATGGTGTTGAAGCGTGGACCTTAAACGAACATTTGTGTAGAAAATTGGAAGCATTTGAGATGTAACTATATCGGAGAATGCTTAAAATCCCATGAAGTGACCAGGTCACAAATGAGAAGGTCCTCAGATAAATGAAGAAAAACCGAGAGGTACTGACTACCATCAATTCTCGAGAGTTGGAATACTTCAGACATATTACGTGAAATTAATCCAAATATGTCCTCCTACAAGGAAAAATATTTGGAAAGCGGGGTCCAGGAAGAAAAACATTCTGGTTGAAGAACCTCAGAACCTGGTTCAACGCAACATCTGTGCTGCTTTTCCGTGCTGCCTCAGATAATGTAAAGATTGCCATGATGCTGGCAAACATTCTACACAGATAAGCACATCAAGAAGAATAATGTTTTACAGGGTATCATCTTTTGTATTAATTTGATCCAATATGCCTCTTTTGGTCCAAATAATCTGATGTCTACTATATTTTTAAAGATATAATGAGGGGCAAAATTATGGAATAAATTCATTTTTTCGAGAATAGGAGCTTTTGGATACAAATTTCGAAACAGGTCAATTTTTGAAGTTATACTTCTTTAGGCGCGATTGAGAGTAAAATTTCATAATTCTGCGCGCATGCGCACACAGGCAGTATGGTATAAACATTATACGGGATCTGATTGGGTGTTAAAATCATCTGTCAATAATTGTTCAATATGGAGATTTTGGATAAACAAATTAATGTTGTGTATATTAGTTTTTATTGTTGTGATGGCAGAGAAAAATGCAAGTTTATAATATTGTAGTGACTTTTTAAATAGTTTTTAAAAGCGACAGGTACGTAATAATTGTAAATTTTTCAGTATCCTAATAAAAAATTTCATAAGTAGGACCTACTTACCTATTTGGAAAACTTAAAAAGAACCTACTAAAATAGTATGTACTGCTTTGATAATAATTTGATTACCATCAAAATTTCTATCAATATTCACCTAATATATTGTTTTCTTACTCTATGTTTTCTTGTATTCTAATATTTCTTTAAATTCTAAATAATTTCAATTCAAAATCAAAATAATTTGGTTAAATTCAGAACCGTCAAAAGTTTAATCCGTTTAGTTAGTTGATCTTCGCACATGATGACACGACACGGTCTCCGTGGGTAAAACTTTAAGGTGAATGAATTTCAGTACTAACTGCGCTGATAAGCGGGTTCGAACCCCAATGGAAACTTTTATTTTTTTATTTTTTTTTATACATTTTATGATTGTAAGTTTTTTATATAATATTTTTTTCAGAAAATACGTATTTAGTTAAAAATTTTTCCTACATTGTTCAGAAATCATTTGTGGCATTTTTCAATGTGTTTGTTTGTGTGTGTTTTACTCTTTTATTATTTTAATTTTTGGCACTGGTTTAATAAAAAATTTTGGGAAGTAGTAAGTACTAAAATTAGTTTAATATTTAAATAAAATATAAATAAACTGTTTAAAGTATATTAATTTTGTTGAAATCATATAATAGAAGTATAACTTATTACGTGAGTACAAAGTACACACACACACATTCTTTTTTTTTTATTTTTAAATTATGATTTTATGGCATATTATGCTGGTGATATCTATCCAGCCGTGATGACGTAATCAATGATTTTTAACCGAGAATAGGGGTCACGTGTTCGCTCATTTGAAAGGTTATTCAATTCTTTATTTAGTTATACAAACATTAACATAATTAATTATACAGGGTGACAAAAATATTTAATATTTAAATTGTGTATGTAACTTGTTGAATACAAAATACATTTTCCTGCTGATAGAGAGAAAAAAAATGTTTATTTAACTAATTAAAATTCATTTTTGGCTTAAGTTCAATGTTTAAGTTGCCTTCCACCTACCTCCTACTGTAATTGAACCGAGGACAACAATTTTCTTGAAGGTTATTGATCTTTTCTGGAGTTTTATTACGAATTCCCAACTTAATTATACTTTTTAAATAGTGTAAATTTTGTGGTCGATCGATTTAAACATTATTTGATTTTAAGTAACCCCATAGAAAAAATCAAGTGGTGCAAGATCTGGAGATCTTGGAGGGAGAATCCAATATCTGCAGTTTTTCCGACTTTCTGTTGAATATAAACAGAAAATTGTTTGATCAGAAAAAGGATTTGACGAATGAAGCTTGAATTTTACATAAATCTTTCATTATTTCACAAAAAAATGCATTCAGCGGTCTCGATTATCTGGATCGCCGATCGATCACAAAATTTACAAGATTTGAAATTATAGAATGAGATTGGATATTCGTAATATAACCCCAGAAATGATCCACAATGTTCCAGAAGATTGTCGTCATCGTTTCAATGGTGCCAAGAGGTAGGTGAATGGAAGTTTGAATATTTAATTTAAACAAAAATGTATTTTGAAATACATAACTAAATTAAATATATACTTCTTGTTGTGTCAATCAATTTAATGCAAAAATATGGTTTTTGACGATCTGTCTAAATACTAATGTTAATATTTATATTATTTTATAAAGAATAGAATATCCTTTCAAATGAGCTAGCACACGGCCCCTATTATCATTTAAAAAATCATCGATTACGTCATCACGCTCATCAGATATATATTTCAAAAATCATAATCCAAATAAAAATCGACCTGTGGTGATTTGTGTCCAAAATAGCCCATTCTCGAAAAAATGAAATTATTCCATAAATTTGCCCCTAACTGTATAAAACTCAAACTGTATAAATGGGTTAAATTTCTCACGCCCTTGCGTGCCCATTGAAGACCGATACGATTAGACCACAAACAGTTTGTTCAATTAGAAATTTAGTGAGAATTGTGCCAGGTATAGATTAATTTGTGGTGAATATGAAAAATACGATAATAATTAAAATGAGTGTTTGTTTGATAATTTTCAACCGGATGTAATAATAAAGATCAGTTAGATCGAAAAACCTCAAATTGTTTCCGCCGCTTCAAATGAATTTGTGGACGGGCTATAAGGAAAATGGGAGCACGAGATTTTAATACCCTGAAGACAAAACTGGGATGTTTTATTAAATATACATAAAAAATGTCTATCAATAATTCTATCATGATATAAACAGTTCAAAGGGTTGGAATTCAAAACCACGGATATACTGGACATGGACAGCCGAAATAATAATAAATATTAATTCAAAAGATAATATATGTGCACAGATACATCATTATCTACTCTGTAATAACAAAAAAAATAACTGCAATCAAATACGCCTCGATCTCTGCTTGGAAAATGACTTAATATCAAAAGTTTTTTGCTTCATACAAATATATACGGCCATTAACACTACAATTAAAAAATAATGTGAATTATACTGGGTGCTCCAAAAAAGAGTGATATATTAAAGTTACATTTTTCGAATGAAACACCCTATATTTGAAAAAAAATAAATTAAATAATGAAGAAATAAATTAAAGAAATTGTTCAAAATGACACCCACATTGTTCTAAATATAAGTGGATTCGTTTTACAAAAGTTCGTTTCGCTTTTAAAAGGATTATGGGTCATTCCATTTCAAATCACTCAATTTTGGAGCAAAAAAAATTTTGGACCTTCGATTTGTCTGAAAATTGGTATATAGCTTCTGCGGGACGTAAAAATATGATATTTAAGGTCAAAAAATCTTCTTCTTTTTTTTTCTCAAAATGTTATTTTATACGATTTTACAGTGATTTGGTGTTTATTTATACAAATTTGCATTTTCTATCGTAAAGTATCAATGGAAAACATATTTTAATAGGAGGGATTCAAAAATGTCATTATATGGCATTATAACAAGTTACTTTGATTCAAAACAAGCTATTGATCAAATTTTATAGTGTAGAAAACGTTAAAATACCTTTTTTAGATTTTTCTCCATTCCCAAAATGCATCATAATCGATTTGGCTGAAAATTTGCCCACAGATAGACAAAACATAGAACTTTAAGTGGTGAGAAGGATTTTAATTATATTACAATACCAAACAAGTTACATGCAATATTATAGTCAAAAATATAGGCGTCTACTGTAAGTACAATTAACTCGAAAATATCGACCTCACGACAAAAATTGTTAAAAATAAATTGTAATAATTGTAAATAAGGTTTATTTGGAACAATTTCAGTTCCTACCGTTTTTGTCGAAAAGTTAAAAATGGCGGAGATATTGAGCAAAATAGGTTCTCCTTTAAAATCAAGATGGCGGCTAACGTAACGGAGGAATTCATTCGTGATTTTAAATTTAAGCTACTATTGACTCCCCTAAAGATCAGAAAAATAAAATTTTGGGCAGCTTGGCATTCACGGTCAAATGCTATCCCGACTGGACTAATATATACTTTTGAGTCTGATATTATTGCATGTAACTTTATTGGTATTATAATATAATTCAAATCCTTCTAACCACTTAAAGTCCCATCTTTTGGCTATCTGTGGGCAAATTTTCAGCCAAATCGATGATGATGTATTTTGGGAATGGGGGAAAATGTAAAAATTTTTTTAAAATGTATTTTAACGTTTTTTACACTATAAAATTTGATCAAAAACGTGTTTTGATTCAAAATACCTTGTTGTAATGCCATATAATGACATTTTTGAGCCCTTTCTATTAAAATATTATGTTTTTCATTGATACTTTACGACAGAAAATGCAAATTTGTTTAAATAAATACAAAATCACTGTAAAATCGCATAAAATAACATTTTGAGAAAAAAAGAAGAAGAAGAATTTTTGACCTTAAATATCTTATTTTTACGTCCCGCAGAAGCTATAAACCAATTTTCAGAAAAATCGGAGATTCAAAATTTTTTGCCTGAGTGATTTGACATGGAATGTACCTTATACTGAAAATCAGCTCTTATTCTAGTTTTCATATATTTTCGGAAGTAGTCGGTGGGGTTTTATATATAAACTGTACCCTGTAGGTATCCCCAGAAAAGAAAAGTCTATCGGCATCAGGCCGGGAGATCATGGAGGCCATTTATGTGGATCACCTCTTACGCTCCATTTATTACCAAAATGCCGGTTTAAGCCGTATTTATTTATAAATGTGCGGAAGCACCATCCCAACTGCATCCATATTTTATGCGTAATATTTACAGCGACATCATCAAGAAGACTTGATAATTTCCTATGCAAAAAATTTAAAAACTTCCTGTCATTAAGATAACTATCAAAAAACTAATAACCTAAAACGAGCGATCCTGTTATTCCTCCCCATACGTTCGCGGACCGCCTGTGTTCATGATCGAGCGTATGGGAGATTCACTTTAATAATGCAAATCATAAAAGTTAATATGTCCACTTTTATGGAAAGTCATACAGTTCATCGGAAAATAAAAACTAATTGAAAAAATATTCATCAGATGCTATTTTATCCATAACCCGAACAAAAATCGACAAATCATTCTTTATCGATAATCTGGTTGATACAGGTCTTGATGCAACTGTACTTTATCGGGATGAAATACATATATATCTTTGTATTATTCGTCCAATACTGCTCTTACTGCTCTCTCAATAAATCTCTCTCAGTCGTTATGATAATCATCTGTAAAGGCACGTATCCATTACGTTGGAGCTTCGTTACTGCTCCACATAATGGATACGTTGGTGCTCCCGGAGCGGCGCTCACCCTCGGCGATCCAATCGGTGGCGGTTTATATGTAGAAGAGCGCATGACGTATCCATTGGAGCAATTACACGGAACACCAACATAATGGATACGCGCTTTAACAGGTTGGGCTGGACAATTTTTTTTTCGTTTCTGCTAGCTCTAAACTGATGAACTAATTTTTCAAAAGTACGTTTATTAGGCTTCTCTCGATTTGGTATTTTTGGCCAAAAATTCTAGATGCCAATAAACAATTTTCATTGCATTGATCAAGAACAAAAATCATATTTTTCATATCAAGAACAAGTATTTCTTATTTAGAAATATTTTTTGTATAGTTTTAAGATTTAAAAATCGTTTTTGTCTTACAGTTACTGTCTAACTTACTAGATAGAAACGTCAAACTAAATGTCAGTCACTATCAAATTCAATGATTTCTTTAATAGAAACGAGCGTTTTGTAAAAAAATATGTTTAATGTAAAAAATAATTAATAATATAAGTAAATGCCAGTTATAAAGTTATTTATTGGCTTTAAGTTGGATACCGACACAGCCAGAATCTATGTTTTTGTTAATATTTTTTGCATCGGAATTATATTCTTCCCATCTAGGGACCCAGTAGTTCATTGGCCCTATATTTTGAGCAATTAAAGAAAATATGATATAGGACTCATTCGTTGTTACAAAATTCACAAAAATCATACTCAAATTCACCAGTTATTTAATATATTATACTAAATCCCTAGATCATATTTTCTTTAATTGCTAAAAATATAGGGGCCAATGAACTACAACTACAAGTAGTTCGACCGCCGTTGAGTGAACACGTATGTTGACCTGCTGTGTTACTGTTAATTAACCAAGTGTTGTTAATATATTATTATTCGAACTTTTTCAATCTTCTTCTAAAAAAGTTAAAAGTATCTACTAAATTTTCACTTAATTTTTTCTTTTTCGACAATCAGCATCGTTTCCTTGTAAAAAAATGCCATTAACCAGGGAACAGCAACTTGAAATAAGAAGTGCGGCCGACGTATCTATTAAACAACTTTGTCAAGATCAAACTTTTATTAAATCCATCGTCGATAGTGTTTCTGCTGGTATAGTGCAAATTTTAAATAGCAAACTTGATGTTTATGAGAAAAAGATCGACGACCTAAAAACTGAAATAACAAAAATAAAAACTGACCACGAAGTCGAAATACAGACAATTAAGGCAAGCCTAATTGACTTAAACAAAAAAGGGGATTCCTTCGATATGATAAGAATAACGACAGAGTTGAACCAAATTAAAAGAAAAGAAAGTAATATTTTAATATTTGGTGTTCCTGAAACTGAAATTCATTTGCAAGCTTATATTGAAAATATGTTTACAGCTATATCAATGAATCGAAATCCGCAATTAAATGGTTTACATGTTTCCCGTTTAGGTCTACAACCGTCAGCCAACTCAAATAAATGTCGTCCAATTAAAGTTACGTTTCCGAATAGTAATCAAGTGTCTAATTTTTTAAAGCTAAATCCCAAACTCAAATCATTAGACTGTTATAAGAATATATATATGAGGTCAGATCAAACTGTTATGCAACGTGAGTATACTTCAAAAATCAAAAAGGAACTTAGCGATCGTTTGGCAGCAGGTGAAAAAAATTTGATTATAAAATACAAAAATAATCTACCATTTATTGTCTCAAAAAACCTGTAGTATCATCCACTGGATCACCGAAAAATAATGACAGCCTTTTTGTATACTATCAAAACTGTCGCGGTCTAAATCCGAAAACAACTATATTTTTTCAAAATGTCCTAATATCACAATATCACATTATTGCAATCACAGAATCTTGGCTTCGGGATGGAGTACGCAGTAGTGAACTATTTCCTGAAGACACCTACACAGTTTATCGTAAAGATCGAAGTTTTGGCAAGTTTGGAGGAGGAGTGATTTTTGCTGTAAATAATACCGTGTGTCATTCAGAACAACATAGTGTAGTGTTTCCTATAGAAAAAATTGATGTTTTATGTGTAAAATTTTTCAAAACCAATATCAAACCAATCTTCTTTATAACAGTTTATATCCCACCTAACGTGACATTTAGTGAGTATTCTGATTTTTTTGACTATATTGAAACTTTCCATGAAACTCATGAGGTCGTTTTGATTGGAGATTTTAATTTAACAGATCTTGCGGCATATTATGTTAATAATAGTCAAATAACTCCTTTAATTAATAGATTTGTTCAACTATTAAACTATACAGATTCTGTACAATGTAACAAAATAAAAAATATACATGGAAAGATATTAGATTTGATTGTAACACCGTCAGTTTTTAGTTGCGAAGTTACACCTGAAGTCAATGCCTTAGTTCCTATTGATTATCATCATCCTGCTTTAACTTGTTATTTTCCGTATGAAGTCAAAGAAGATGAATATTTTGTTCCGAATCAGAAACGTCTTAATTTTAGAAAATATAACGTAAATAAATTTAATAAACTTTTAACCGAAATGGACTGGAGTCATTTAAAACATTTTTCAGATGTAGATTCTGCTGTAGATTCGTTTAGTTTGTCTCTCCAAGAAATTATAGATAAATGTGTTCCACTTAGTTCAACTAGATCTCAAAAATATCCAGCATGGTTTACATCTGAAATAATCGCCAAAGTTAAACGTAAACATCATTATCTGAGAATGTATAGACGAAGTAAATATTGTTTTTACCTCCAACGAGCTAAAGATCTCAGGAGAACTATTAAATTAGAAATACAACTAGAATATAAAAAATTTATTGAAAGATCCCAAAATTCTTTTAAGTCAGATGCGAGACAATTTTGGAATTTTGTTAATGCCAAAAATAATAAATCACGGATACCTGGTCTGATGAAATACGGTAGTGATAAGTTTACCACGAGTCAAGATATAGTAAACGCATTTGCAAACTTCTTTAAGAGTGTTTATATTTCTGATAGTAACAGCTCTCCTTCTGTTACATCTTATTTTAATTATAATCCAAGTTCTTACTTTAATATCGGTAAAATTACCAGTAACGATATTATAGAAGGTGCAAAGAAATTAAAAAATAAGTTTTCCTGCGGTCCTGATAATTTTCCTGTTTCGATACTTAAATGTCACGTCGAGTCATTCATAGAACCACTTGTTGTAATTTTTAACCTCATTCTTAAGACAACAACATTTCCAGCTGCGTGGAAAAATACAAGAGTTTGTCCTATTTTTAAATCAGGTTCAAACTCTGATATATCTAACTATCGACCTATCGCTCTTATATCAGCATTCTCTAAATTGTTCGAAATTATCTTGACAGATTACTTGTATGCTCATGTGCGTTGTTTGATTACCAGTAGTCAACATGGTTTTGTGAAAGCTCGGAGTACGGCAACAAATCTTTGTATATTTACAGAATATGTTTCGTCAGCTTTAGATTCAAGACAACAGGTGGACGTCATATACACTGATTTCAGTAAAGCATTTGACCGAGTCTCACACAATAAATTGCTAACAAAATTAGATCAGTTTGGAATTTCCAATAACTTTCAAATATTACTGAAATCATATTTAACTGATAGGAGTTTGTTCGTAGAATATCAAGGCTTTCGATCTTTTCGTTTTGTTGCCACGTCTGGAGTACCTCAGGGGTCAAATCTGGGTCCCTTATTATTTCTCCTTTTTGTTAATGATATCTGCTCCATCGTAGACTCTGAAACACTGTTGTACGCGGACGATATGAAAATATTTCGCAAAATTAACCATATTTCCGACTGCGTTAAACTTCAACAGGATATCTCTGCCATTAATGAATGGTGTTTCGATAATCAACTATCCTTAAATATAAAGAAATGTAAAGTAATGTCCTATACCCGAAAGATCAATAACATACATTTCGATTATAAGGTCAACAACATTTTACTGTCTTCTACCTCAGAGTTTAAAGATCTTGGTGTTATATTTGACAGTAAATTAACATTCTCAACTCATATTAATACCGTGGTCTCTAAAGCAACCAAATCTTTAGGATATATTATTAGAAGCTGCAGAGATGTAACGTCTGTGGAAGCTTTGCGTAGTTTATATTTTGGACTAGTTAGTAGTAAACTTAATTACTGCAGCGTGGTATGGAATCCTAATCATGCAGAACTTGTCTCTAATCTTGAATCTGTTCAAAAAAGATTCTTAAGATATTGTTACCTCAAAAAATATAACAGATATCCGGTTAGAGGCTATAGCTATAATTTACTCCTTTCTGAGTTTGGATTCCATTCACTGCGTAAGCAGCGTGAAATAAACGGCCTAATATTCATCTTCAAAATTGTCAATTGCCTAATTAATAGCGATGTTTTGCTTAGTCTTGTAGACTTTAATGTACCACGAGCTGTGTCACGTTCAGGTGTAACTTTTCATATTTCGGTGCCTAATTCGCAACATAATTTCTATTGTCCGATAAAAAGTATGTGCAGAAGTGTCAATAACTTAAGATCTGTGGACATTTTTTTTCTTAGTTTTAACATCTTTAAACGCGAAATACGCAATAGCTTATCGAATTGATGCCATGTTATTTTTCTTTATTAAGGTCTTTGTTTATTATTGTCTATGTGTATTCACAACAGAAACATTTTTGGTTATTCTTTATTTTATTTTATATTTTGTCATCAAGTGTTCAGTCAATGTATGTAGTTTTCTTATGTACACCTTTATGGGTTTATACCTGGTGGATGTATATTTCAATAAATAAATAAATAAATAAATAAATAAACTACTGGGTCCCTAGATAAGAAGAATATAATTCCGATGCAAAAAATATTAACAAAAACATAGATTCTGGCTGTGTATCCAACTTAAAGCCAAAAAATAGCTTTCTAACGGGCATTTAGTTATCATACATATTCTTGAAATATTTAAAACTGATAATTAATAACATACAGTGTGGAAGGCACTTATGGAATAAAATTATGTCTGTCCTTGTTTAAAAAATTATAAAAAACGATGAGACCCTGTATATTTAAATTTATGTTTAAACAATGCACATTTGAATTTAAAAGTGGACGTATCCCAGCATTTTTTATATTTAAGGACACAAACAATTTAATTCCATAAGTGCTTTCCATACATTATACTTTCAAAATTTCACCCTGTATTATTCATAATAAACTCTGCATGATAAAGTTCATTGAAATCAGGTTGTTAAGCACCTTTTAAAAATATAAAAATTTATAGGGTGTTCCATTAAAAATAAAGCTGGTGGACTATGCTAGACTTGCGTGAATCACCCTGTACATTCAAATTAGGTTTAAAAAGTTCACGTTTAAAAATTGAAATTTTTTATAGTTTTCTAAAATAAGGACAGCAATAATTTTATTCCATAAGTGCCTTCCACCCTATATAAACAAGTAATTAAATAACAGAAATACGGATTAACGCAGCTGCAAAGAAACCCTTTGAAGTTAGCAATGAAACGAATATGTCTAGCCCAATAATAGAAACTTTAGTTGTTACCCAGAGTTGTCCAGAGTGGTAGGACTGAATAAGAATGGGAATTGTCAAAAGAGCTTGCTCCAATCTACCCTATATTCTTACAACCACTACCGCGGCCAATTAGTGATTTATTGAACATATGAATGTTGATTCGCAAATGGCTGCTTTATATAGCAACGTTAACAAGGTTTTACAATAATTTCTTGTCGGCATATTTTTCAGTAATATTAGCATTATATTATATCAAAAATGAATAACCATTTTCAATTTCTCTGTGTGGAGTATGAAGGGAACCATTCTCGTTGGAATTTTCTCTCGTTGGAACTTTACCGCGCTGAGCATATGGGACGTGAATTGTAAATTGTAGAATTCCCTCATCTTCCTTAGTCTCAGCATCCGTATGGCTTGCAAATTGTAGAAGCGTCGGAGGTGTAACCAGAGAAAGTTCCCATTGTTTTCATTCTGGTGGGGTGTAGAATAGCATTATGTTGTTTTATATGCCATTAGAGTGAAAACTTAGTCTTTTTATATTATATCCTTTATAGGTAGGTATTTCTTGTGTTAGAGATACTACGTCTTTACCACCAAATATATGTTTATATCTGTGGTATACCTCGTAGTTGTACCTCCTCCTCCAAACACCATTTTCATTTTTCATAAATGCCACCGAATATTCCTGTCTGGATCATTCGTTAAAATATAAGTAGAAGGTTTTTATCTGACTTGTAGATGGTCAATGTCTCCGATCCATATGACAAAAATGGTTGTATAAGGGTTGTGTATATGGTTATTTTTGTTTTTCTTTTGAATATAAAAGTTTTTAATAAAAAATGTTTGCTATGAATTTCAGAAACAGCACAATCGGGTTTTAAACTGTCGATGTGGGATTGTCCGACCATTCACCAATCATAAGTACAATCTTCTTACCCGCTAACCTAATAATACATATGTCTCGTGTTACTATGATGAGTGATCATAAGTTGGTCTTGCGATACTTCTAAAATTATTTTCTTTTTGTCCTTCCGACAATCTTGAACATTCTAATAGAGGAACATCAACGGTTAAGATGACGTGATTGATGTACTTTGTACAAGGATCTATTGCTGGATGTTTTAGCTTCCATACTTATTGCGTATTCTATTGCGTATTGTGAGATTACCAAGGCCACTTCTTGTAGACTCTGATCTAAATGGGCTATTATTTTCTCGGTTGTATGTGTTTTTAACTTTTTGTTGATGTTTTAGTATTGACACATTATTTATTCTGCGCTCTGCCCAAGAAATTATTAGTATACAGCATCAACAGAACGTCTCGAACAGATGTACGTTTTTTGTCTAAGAATAGGACTAAGTAAAGACTAGGATTCTGATCAATCTACACTGTTTAGTCGCTACACTGATTTCATAGCTTCTCCAGATTTTAGGCATATTATCCACCACTGTGTCTCTCTTTTTGTCTCCATTCTAAACTTTAATTAGGTTACTTCAATCAAACCTTAACAAATCAACGCAGCTTCAGCAGAACTTGCCTTTATCAGCCCTTAACCTTTAACTACACGCGCTGGCGTATTTTGTACGCCAGATATAAGAATTCTACTGCAAATATATTTAAAAATTTAATTTTTGATCTGGTTTATCTCTCTAACCTATTACTGAAATGTGCATTACAATTTGGTTTTAGTTTTGTTATAATCGGCGTTCTGGGAAGATCGTAATTTACAGTTTATTATTTGTTGTTTCGGGTGGTGGACAATATACGCCACGATTATATTAATATAAGTAGTAATATAAGTACATATTCAATTGTTTTTTAGTCATTATGGCACAAAATATATTTTTCTTTAGAATAGAAATATGCTTTATTGTCATGAAAAATTTAACAATTTTATAGACAAAGCTTACAAGAATCATAAATAAAAACAATAACAAATACAATTTACTAAAATTATACAAATCGTCAATATAAATAAAACATAATAAAGTCAAATAAAAATCAGTAACAATCTATTGCAAAATTTAAAAAAAATTGCAAATTGCGTAATCTACCTTAAGAAATTTAATAAGTGATTTAATAAGTTATGCTGCTGCATATGACACTCAAATATAGAATAAGATTGTACTTATACATAAAAATACTGTAATTTCTTAGTTATTGGTTAAGAAACTCTGCTATTGAATAATATGGTCTTTCAGATAAATAGGCTTTTGTCATTTTACGGAACTTGGGGAAAGATGTTGCAGATTTAAGTTGTAGAGGGAGATGGTTGTATAGTTTTTTTGTAGAATATAATATAGATTTCTTTACTAACTCACTGGACGGGATCGGTAAATAGATGTCAAAAGTAGAATTTCTGGTGGAACTAGGTCTTTCTGGAAAGACATGTAGATGTTTACGAATTAAGCAAACAGTTTCTAAAATATATAAAGAAGGTAATGTTAGAATTCTGTGATCTTTAAAGTAGCTTCTGCAATGTGTTGTTCTTCTGAGGCCAAACAGATATCTGATTGCTTTTTTTGCAATTTAAAAATAACATCGGATTGGGCAGCTGTACCAAAACCCCAAAAAGGCAGACCATATCGAAGATGGGACTCGAACAATGAAAAGTATGTTATTTTGGAAGAGGCTAAATCCATTTCCTTCGAGACAGATCTTATTGCAAAGCAAGCTGAGGATAGTTTCTTGCTTAACACATCGATATGAAGGGACCATTTAAGGTTGCTATCTAAAAAAATAGCAAGAAACTTTACAGAATCAACGATACTGATCTGGCTGTTATGAAGAGGTAAGGGTTGAAGAGTTCCTTTATAGGGTAATGCGACTGTTTTATCTACGTTGAAAGAGAGTAAATTAGAATCTGACCAGGATTTTCATGTGAGTAGATCAGAAGTTATAGTAGCATGAAGAGTTGCGATATTTGAGTTGCTCCAAGTGATACTGGTATCGTCAGCAAAAAGAAAAACTTTTCCATCGATTTTTAAACTAGTGATGTCATTAGTAAAGATAAGGAAAAGTAGAGGACCCAATACTGAACCTTGTGGTACCCCACATACAACATTTCTGAGACTAGAGTCTATATCATTTGCTCTAACCAGTTGTTTCCTATTTTCCAAGTAAGATTGAAACCAGTTCAAAGAAATACCTCGAATTCCATAGAAATCTAGTTTTTTTATCAAAATGTCGTGATTTACACAATCAAAAGCTTTGGCATAATCACAAAAAACAGTGGCAGTGTGGAGATTATTGTTTAATGCTTGATAAACCTCATGTAGTACAGAAAACATGGCATCGGTGGTACATTTATTATTTAAAAAGCCGAACTGATTTTGTGATAAAATCTTGTTCAATATCGTTGTAAAATCAACGAGAAAGGACATAAGTCGGGCTTTTATGAGTCTTTCAATAATTTTGGAGAGTACCGGTAGTAATGCAATAGGTCTATAATTGCAGGCAATAGATTTTTCACCACCCTTATGAAGAGGAATAATGATGGCCGTCTTTAGGCACTCTGGAAATTTACCTTTCTCAAAAGAATCATTTATTAGAGAGATGAGGACTCCCAACACATTGTCTGGGAGATTTGAGAAAATTTTTATGGATAGTCCATCGGTACTACAGGAAGATTTGCTTTTGATACTCTTGATTGTTTGGATCAGTTCAGATTTACCAATCGGTCTTATAAAGAATGAATTCGAAACCTTTCTTGAATAAGGGAGATAGGAAATGGGATCTTGTTGTGACACAATAGTTGATGTTATATTTTTACTCACATTAACAAAGTATTCATTTAGATTTTCTGGGTCTGGAAGGGAAAATGTTTGAGCTGTGTGAGTTTTATTTCGAAGATCATTTATTATGGACCAAGTTTCTTTTGCAACACTTTTCGAGCTTCTGAGACGATTTTGATAATACAATTTGTTAGCCGATTTTATAAGTTTTAAATAGATTGCCCTGTACTTGGTGATATATTCAATAACAGAGACGTTGGTAGTAAATTTCTTGATATACAGTAGTGAACGCATGTTTTTGGCTGATATGCGGACACCTTTGGTAGTCCAGAGTTTGCGATGTTTTTGCTTAATTGTGATTAAAGGAAATGCTGTAGTGAAGATACAGACCAGCTTATTCAAAAAATCACTGAAATTATGATCGACGTCCAAGGAAGAAAAGTGCCACTCAGAGGTTAAGCATAAATTTTGGAATTTACGAAAGTTCCGACCGGAAAAAATCCTGCCTAAACGTCGAGCTTTCGAGGAGGACTTGCTAAAGATGTTAAACTTCGTATAAACCCTTCATGATCAGATAGTCCCGCATTAACAGTTGTAGCGCAGACATCAAGGGGTGAGAAATCTGAGACAATATAATCAATTATGGTAGATGAAGTTTTTGTAATCCTTGTAGGAGAATCAATGTGCATTGATAAACCATATGATTCAAATATGTTGACCCGGGATATTTGTGTAGCACAAGCAGCAGCATAATTAATGTTGAAGTCCCCGCATAAAATTTTTCTGCTTTTATGTGGCAGGTCATCTAACAAATTAAGTAGGTTCTGAAAAAATAGTTCCACGGAAGAGTCAGGTGATCTATAATTGCAAATAATATAAAGATTAAGGTTCTTACTGTAAACTAAGGAAAACTCAAAGAATGCTTCACTTAATAGAAAGTCATATTTTTTACCAGAGAAAAATCATTATTTGTAGAAAGAATTAGGGTGCCTCCATGAGCTGAACTTGGACGGTCATACCTAGCAATAGTGGAATATTTTTCTACAAAAAAAGGCTCGTTGACTTCAAGCCAGTGCTCAGTAACCGCAACTATCGGTGGAAACCCTAATTCCTCTAGAAACAGAAATAATTCATCAGTTTTATATCTTATAGAATGAATATTAATCAGAACCATGCTAAAGTTGTTATCACTAAAATAATTTGAGGATTCTAGTCCCTCAGAACACGTCGTGATGTTTAAAAATTTCTTGGAGAGGCAGCGGAATAGTAGTTTCGGTGGCATTCCCTTGATATTTGCAGGTGAATAATTCTTTCCGAAGTTAGAAAAGACCTAAAAGCAGCAAGATCAGCGTCTACCCCATCTGCACCAATTCCATAAGCATCATTAAAATCTAGAAGAATTTTTTTATAAACAATACTTTTTCTCCTGTAAAAAATCACATTTCAAAAAATTTTTTTTAGTAATTTTATTTACCATGGTTTCCAGTTATTCCATGATTCCAGTTATAAACCCCAATTGGCTTACTGAGAAGGAACTCCAAGTATTCACTGATGCCGAAGAAGGTTTATAACAAACAACTAAATGTATTTTTTCAAAAATAAATAAACAAATCCGCTGTTTTTAAGTGTATTTTCTTGTGGCGTATAAAGTACGCCACGCGTGTAGTTATGTTATAACTTGATGCGCGTGTAGTTAAAGGTTAAACAGAAGATTCAGTGTCGTTTTAATACAGAAGTCCTTGCCCCTATCATCTTGCCCCTATCAGAAGATTTAATGTCGCTTTGATACAAAAGACGTGGTTAGACATGGATCAAATAAAACTATTTTAGACACTGACAGAGACTTTCTATATATCATCTAGAACAAGTTATATGATTATAAAAAGATAATAAAAAATAAGCCAATATCACCAAACAGAGGAAAAATGATACATATTTCTGAGTAACTCTTATACAGACAATTACGAAATGAGAAATAAAATTGATATTGGGTTATCTATTTTAACAAAATCTGAAAGTTATTAAATTACTGAAATCCATTTAAATATAACCATGTAAATGAGTTAAATTATTTATGGTCAGATTATTGTTAATCATATCTGACAAATTCATCCACGGACGCTCAGTTCGTATGAATTCAGAAAGTTGAAAATGCAAACAGTGAACAGAACAGGCTATGGCTAGTGTTCACGTTCACGTGTGTCTGCTTTTAAAATGTAAGTCCGGGTGAAATTGCACCGGAAAAACAATTCTTTTTCAAGCGGAAACTAACTGAATGCTATATATTCCGAAAAATAGGCAAAATAATTTACGGCATCACACACCAATAGAAGAGAAGTTTACTGTATTCATTTGAAATAAAATACACACTCACACACACATACACACATACGATGATTGCAAAACGATAATTTTGATCATTTTAGAGATTACTCGTTATTAGATTTTTGTACGTTTTAAAATAAAACAAATTAATTTTTTATGCGTTATGATTGGGTTAAAGGGGTAGAAATTATTATATAAATATTTTTCTTAATATGCTTATTGGCGATTGACTTATTATTTTTTTAATGCGTATAGGTAGACCAGCGAAGAGACCCCACAGAAATTCTTCAAGGTGTACTTCCCAGGGACAAAACGGATGATACCAGATCCTGAACAGCAGAACGACCAAGACTTCAGAAAATATAGGTGTAGGACAAGCTGGATGGCAGCAAAAGAGATGGTAATAAATCCCGATAGACTTATTCAAACCATATTAATCACCGGGGACAGAATTTATAATGTACAGTTACAAAATGACTCAACAGATGGGCTAAACGGGGTGGAACAGAGCTGTGTTTTATCCCCACTACTATTTTACATTTACTGGACTCTGTACTAACAAAGGTAAACTCTAATAGAAAAATTTGCTGTGGATTAGCAAACAGGATGACAGATCTAGATTACGCTGATGGTATACGCCTCCTAACGCATAAAAACAGGACATGCAGCTAAGCATAAACAGATTACAGGAAGAATCAAAGAATTTTCTATTTGGCGCCAGAAACAACCAACTTATTACGCTCAACAACCAAGAAATTGAGAGCAATGGAATTTGTTTATCTCTTAGGAATCTCGGGACTAAAATATAAAAAGCATAATTAGACTTACCATAATCACTTTAAATGGTGTAGTGGTATTATTGTACCAATACACAAGAAAGGAAAAAGGGAATCATACATGAATTACAGAGAAATTTCACTAATCCACACTACGTATAAAATATTGGCTTCGGTATTATTAAAAAGATTACTACCATACGCCGAAAAAATAGTTGGTGACTACCAGTGTGGTTTCAGGCCTGGAAGATCGACTTTTGATCAAATATTTACAATAAGAAAAATGCTTGAAAAGTATTGGCAATATAAACAGCACGTGCATCAGATCTTTGTAGATTTCAAACAGGCTTATGATTCAATTAATGGTGCAACATTATAAAAGGTAATGATCGAGCTCGGCGTACCCAAGAAACTAACTGCAGTAACACAAATGTGTGTAAGTAACTCCTGTCCACAAGTTAGAATAGGGGGAAAATATCAAATGCTTTCTGTGTAAATTCTGGACTGAGACAGGGAGATCTGTCGTTTCCATTGTTGTTTAACCTGGCCTTAGAATGTCATGCGAAAAATTTATCCAAAAATCAAACCAGAGATAACTGTTCGGGGAGCAAAAATCATACTCGCCTTTGTCGATGATGTAGATGCATTTATAGATTATGTAAACATAGCACAATCAACATTAGAAGATAAGGATATTTTCTCGAGCTTTGAAATTTAAAGAAGCTGCATTAAACAAGGGTCTAAAAATAAATGAAAACTAAACTAAATACATGGTCGTCTCAAAACAAGAACGACGTCGAATAAGGCTAAACATTACTATTATAAACGATCATAACTTAGAAGTTGAAACGCGAATAATGGCAGGAAACAGATTTTTTTTTTGCAATGCAACATCTAATGAAGTCAAAACTTTCAAAAATTTCATATATAGATAGACCCGTGTCGCCAAATACGGTAGCATCTTAACCAAATCATCCGTTGACCATTTAATTACAAATATGGATTTTAAATCGCTTAATATTACGGTGTTTGACCCAGATATCTCTGATCACTCTGCACAGATGTTGAAATATTCAAATGGGATCAGGTACCCACAGCACCACCACTGCGGAGTGAGGTAATAACACGTAGAGTTTTCAACCAGCTGTCTATTGCAGAATTTAAGTTTCTATTAGGAAAAATTAAAATAGGTAATTGCATTGCTGTTGACAACAAATTTGAAGTTTTTTGGGATGATCTTATGTATGCATTCAATGCTTCATTTCCATTAAAAAAAGTAAAAAGAAATAATCTAGCAAATCTTCTATTTAAAACGAATATTTCACCCGAATTAAACCAAGAAAAAGATAACCTTAAACATGAGAATTGGCTACGTAAAAATACAAATTTAATAAGTAACGAAGAGCATAGAATTAAAAACAATAATATAAATAATAAAATTATACGTGAAAAACAAACTCATTTGTCCAACCTAATACACAACTCTCAAAATAAAACGAAAACAATTTGGAAAATTATCAACACAAAATTAGGAAAAAACAAAAACCACGTCATTCCAGAAAAACTTGAACATAACGGTCGGCAATATGAAAACAAAAAAGATGCTAGTAATGGCTTTTTCACTAGCTCGATGTTATCAATTGTACCAAATAACGGCAATACATGTACGATTAGCAAAAACACACCTGGTGGGTCATTGATTTATAGGCCAGTAATTGAATTGATATATTGGAAATTATAAATATTTTCAAAAATAAGAGATCTACAGGGTTTGATGATGTACCACTGTTCTTGTTGAAATAATGTTTTGATAAGATCGTCCCCGTTCTAACTGAATTAATAAACTACTCTGTATCCACAGGAACATTTCCAAATATACTAAAGATGGCCAATGTAGTCCCGGTTTACAAAAGAGGAGAAAAAAATCTCCTGTCCAACTACAGAGGAATAACACTTTTAAGTGTCTTTGCAAAAACATTTGAAAAGGCTCTTTATAACCAATTATGCCTTATTTAAATAATTAAAATATTATTAGGAGTAAACAACGTGGTTTTCGGCCGGGGCATTTTTGAGAGACCGCCACTATCGAGTTTGTACAATCTATCCATGATAAAATTGACAAAAAATTTATTTACATATGGTTTGTTCTTTGACTTATCGCGTGCATTTGACTGCTTAAAACCGGAGTTTTTGCGTGAAAAACTTGAGGCAGCTGGTATCAGAAATTCAGTGAATTCTTGGATACTCTCATATTGTAATCGTCCGTTTTACGTTGCGATAAACAATATATCTTCTGATATCTTTCACAATAGCCTAGGAACTCCTCAAGGAGGAATATTAGATCCACTACTTTGTCTTCTATATCGATGGTGTAAAGGCCAAAGGGCATAACCCTCAATTTATGAATTTTACAGGAGGCTTATAAAACTGAATTACTTGTATTATGTAGCTAGTTTCAATATTCTAAGTTACATGTTCTATGTAGCTAGTTAAACTAGCTAAATAGAACAATGAATATGGAATATTGCAACTATCTACATAGCACACGTATTTCAGTTTTATAACCCTCCTGTAAAATTTATAAATTGAGGGTTACGCCCTTTGGCCTTTACACCATCGATATGTTAATGACGTACCAGAGTATTTTAGAGAACAAAAAGACCTATTTATGTATGCCGATGACACCAGCATGGTAGTTTCCGCAGAAACTTTGGATCAAGTAGTTATAAAAGTAACAGCTATTTGTATAACAAGGGAGGGAAGTGCTACTTTTCCTCCCGAGAATGAAGTTTACTGACCGACGCGTAGCGGAGGGCAGTAATGTGCCCCAGTATGTGTAGCAGTAAGTGGTGTAATTTTTATACTTTTTTATGTAATATTTATTATGTAATTCTATATTGACTTACCTTCATACATGTATGACACAAAAGGTGAATAAATTTATTTTAGTTATTTATTTTATATTAGACCCTAATACGACTAACAGTCGCGTATGCAAGAGAAACATGGACGCTAACAAAATGAGAAGTAAATAAATTTTTGGTGTGAGAACGCAAAATCCTTCGAATCATATATGGCCTTGCAGAGACAGCAAAACAAACGAATGGAGGCGCAGATACAATAACGAGCTAAAATTTCTATCCGGAAAGGAAAATCTAGTCAGATATATAAAGGCCAATAGATTCAGATGGGCAAGGCATGTGATACGCAGTAACGACAATCGCCTTATAAAGAATGTGTTCTGGGAAAGGCCAGATGGAAGACGGTATGTAGGACGGCCTAGAAAAAGGTGGCAAGATGCAGTCAAAGAAGATTTGGAGAAAATGGGAGTGAGACAATGGGAATTAGTGACACAGGACCGACAAACATAGAAGACAATAGTAACCGCGGCCAAGACTCTCGAAGAGTTGTAACGCCATTGATGAGGATGATGATGGTAACTATAAAATAATACTCTCTTTAAAAATGAACACTCTAAAAATAAAACAGCATAATATGAAAAGTCTAAATTTTGTGTTCTATTTTATAATTCGCTACACCTTGACGGTTTTGTTTATTCTATAAAATTTTCCTAAATCTATTTATATATGAAAATAAAAAAAAAGTTATTCAGAATTAGGAAAACTGCATTACTATATTTTTAGCTGAAAGATGCAGAAATTTCGCATTAAAATATTTTACGACGTGGTTGTTCTACTTCAAGGATATTAGTAGTCGAGTCACAACATCAACCCCTTCTAGCGTTCTATACAATTTCAATCTGCATTACGGTAATATCAGTGTATTCGTATCATGTAAACGTTTAACATAAGTATTATAAACCATATAACTTACAAACTTTGCAGATGTAGACGACAACTTTTGGTATACAATTTTAAAACTGTTCTCGAAACTTATACATACTATACTTTGTTAACGATACAAGATATTTTGATTAATAAAATACATATTAAGTATTATTTGATCATTCTCTGACGTAATTTTAGGTTTAAGCTGTAATTACAGAAGAATAATTTCATTTTAGAAACGTTCGGTGAGTTGTTTCAATGATATATGTGATCTCTTTACTTGGCTGTAGTTGGTCTGAAATGCAGTATCCCAGATATCTAAAGCTAGTAACTCTCTCAATCCATATGATTGATGAATAAGATAGCTAAAAAGGAGAAATCTAGAAGCAGTTACCAAGGAAATCACCAAATGAAGACCAGTATCAGGCAGATACTGGTCTTCATTTGGTGATTTCCTTGGTAAGATCACTTCTAGACCACGAGGAAGAAGACCGAAGACGAGATGGTAGAACCAGATTATTGCGGACTGTAAGAAGATGGGAGTTCTAGAATCGACAACCAAAAATGCGAACTGATTCACTGCGACAAATGGGTCGACAGAGCCCAAAGATTATAAAATCTCTCAATGTTTGGTTGATCTAGGTGTAACTAAGCATTGTCTTGAGGTTGGTAACTAAATAATATCAAAAGGATTCTATTGAAACAACCTACTAGCTTGACTTTACGTATTATAAGGCACTGTATTGAGCCTGATATTTATTACCAAATATCTAAGGACGCCCGTCAACTAAAAATAATTCAAAATACAAAAATAATGTGTTAATAATATACGAAAACGAGTAATCACACTTTGTCTGACCTGCCATTCTGTGACAAGTGTTTCGCTATTTTTTGCTCTTCAGACAGAACTTGCTATAAAGACGAGATGAATAGAATAACCTTTCGTATATCGGTGGTTAATACACAAATATGCAGTCATTCATTGACTAGTACAATCTGGATTCTATTTAAGCAATCGACTAGCTTGACTTTACCTGTCCCTTCTCTTTAAATGTCCGGATTACACGAGGCTAGTTTTTCAAGATATAGCAAGAGGATAGCAAGCTAGCGCTCTTAAACTAGCAAGCTAGTATTACTAGCTTCATGTATACAGAACTAGCTTTGCGTGTAGGTTAGTAAGCTAGTGAGAAAGACAGTAAGCCAGTGTCTTAAGCTATGATAGTTTAATCGCATGGAGTTCTATTTTGTTAAGCTACTTGCGTCCCCCTCTATTGGTTTTACCACCCTTGTCTGGCCGGTAAAGCTAGTGTTTTCGAACGGCAAGTGCGTAGTGTCGACTTGTTTTATTTTTTTTTAAGAGAACTTCTAAAAGTGCTTCTAACACTAATATATAAACGAAGAGTAGAAGTGTACTTTTGATGTGTCTAAAATATATAATTCCTAGCTGAGCGCTTTCGGCTTATAAAGCCATCTTCAGAGCTATGGTCAAAAAGTTCAAAATGCCACTATGAAGAGAGAAGGATCCCATGTACGATATAAAAAGACTTCTATTTCTTCTGTAGTTTTTAATGATAGAAAAAAAGCTTGTCTGTGTGTTGAATAAAATTTTTCAATGTTGCTGTTGGTTTGTAGCCGAAAAAGGTAAAGAAATCAAATACGAGAACAAAGGACTTTCACACAAAAAATTACATTGCAGATAACGAATGTTTTGGATCATGCTAAGGTTTAAAAAGCCCTACCATCTGAAGTGTACGGTGTCAGCATGCAGAATTCTGAATGTAATTTTTTGTGTGAAAGTCCTTTGTGCTCGTATTTGATGTTTTTAACTTTTCCGGCTACAAACCAACAGCAACATTGAACAATTTTTTTCAACAGACAGGCAAGGTTTTTTTCTATCATTAAAAATTGCATAAGAAATAAAAAATTTTTTATATCGTACATGGAATCCACCTCTCTTCATAGTGGTATTTTGAACTTTTTTACCATAGTTCTGAAAATGGCTTTATAAGACGAAAGCGCTCAGCTAGGAATTATATATTTTACACACTTCAAAAGTAGACTTCTCCCTGTTTATCTGTAGTCATAGGTGTGTACAAAACTATTTCAGTCTTTACATTTTTAAAATTAATATGCCGAAAGAAAATCTAAAGTGATCTCCAACTTTACTCTTTTTGGTAAGGCCACTCTCATAATAGTATGCTTTCGTTGAACTTTCGGCATCACAAGACAACACAATATCAAACATATCTGGCATCAATACTCTTTTAAGTCTTGATTGCGAAGTTCTTCTAAAACAAGTGCGGATGAAGCACGTTTATTCCTTTTTAAAAGCCATGATCTTGGTCAAACGGGTTTTTCCAATAAATCTTCTAATAATTCATCCAATGCAATTTAACACAGTTTCCGAAGTAACTGTTTCATTCGAACATTGTTTTCTGTTATAGAAATATTTACCATTTTCAGTGGATTTGTGGCTCTACTGATCTCCTAATAGTACTAGCTACTGGCTGAAAACTTCCTAGCCACATGTAAACCATTCTAGCATGCGCCAAGCCAGGACAGTAACTCAGGCTAGAATACCGGGATATCTACCTTGTTATCCTACTTGAAAAACTAGCGTCGTGTAATCCTGGCACAGAAAAGGGACAGGTAAAGTCAAGCTACTAGGGTGCTTCAATAGAATCGAAATTGCATTAGTCAGTATTGTGTATTAACCACCGATATACGAAAGGATATGCTCTTTACCTCGTCTTTCTAACAAGATCTTTCTGAAAAGGTAAGAATAGCGAAACATTTGTCACAGAATAGCAGATTAGACGAGATGTGAATATTCCTTTCCACATAATTATTTATATTAATATCATAAATTTTGTCTTAGACGCGTCCATTTTCAGATTCATTGCTCATCCTGTTATGTTTACTCAATCCTTAAAGTCTCGAAATATATATTTTATAAATATATTGTTTTTAAATTATTTTATCGGTTCAACCATGGGTCGATTTACATTGATTAGGAATTTCTAAAATATTTACAAAAATTTCTAATATAAATATAGCTTAGAATTACAAAAACCAGCTTACATTTTATCTAATGTTTGTATAAAGATCAAACCACCTTTAGGGAAATCAGTTCCATATTCCTGTCATTAAAGAGTAGCGCACCTGGAGGAAGTAATTATTAGTCCACGATGCTCATTAATTTAAATTCGCTAACTTCTACATGTAACTGACATTTTAATGGATCCATCTACTTTTGCTATTTCCAGTCAACGACTATTTGCGTTGCTCTCTCGTTCTAAATTTGCGCTAGAATCATTTTCTAAACAGGCATTATTCAAATAATAGATTACTCAAATACCAGAAGTTAGCGAAATATACTGCATATATTAATGTGATTAACAGTTAACTATAATTTATAAATATTTTATATTGTCACATATACATTGCCCCGCAAAATTAGCCAGTAATAATGACTTTTAAAAATAACATTCAATAACGATTTCTTATAAACGATAATTTTGTTAATTTATGCGTGTATTTGGAAAAAATTATTACAATAAATGGTGTTATTAAGAAAGATACAGTAATTATCGCTGAAAGTGAAGACCTGCAGACGCTACTAAACACAAATTGTGATACTGAGGAACAGTTTGGTTTAATAATGAACATAAAGGAAACAAAAACCATGGTTATGTAAGAAGGGTGGTAAATCATAACAAGGATCCAGATAAAAATGAAGATATTGAACAGGTGGAGAGAATGAAATTCTTAGGAGTCTGGATTACACTCAACGAAAAAGGTACGTAATATCAATAAAAATGTTAATTCAGACAACAAACGCAATACTTAAAATTTGTCCAATTCTTGGTTTTATTGGGACAACAAAACGATGTTCATCAAATCATTATTTTCGTTCTTTGGGCCAATGTATTACGTTTATTGAATGGATGAACATTCATTATGTATACCATAATATCACTTTATTGGTATTACGAACTCTGTTCACTGAGTCAACGAACATTATTTATTGATATTACGAAGTCTGTTCACTGAGTCAACGAACACTATTTATTGATATTACGAACTCTGTTCACTGAGTCAACGAACACTATTTATTGAAACAACAACGTCGTTAATTGACCGACGAAGACTATTCGTTGTGTCAATAACAGTGTTATTTCTCCTAACGTATTTCGTTTATTTCTACAATTATTTCCGTTTATTGTTACAATTAATTCCGTTCATTCTTACAATCAGTTTCGTTCATTCCTACTATGAACATATTTTATATTAATAATTACTGAATGCAATAGCTCATTGTATGATATTAATTGATTAATAATAATTTTTT